>NW_028261385.1:102773957-102926751 GCF_051295495.1 Thamnophis sirtalis | reverse complement strand
TTACGTTTATACTGAAGCTGTTATTTTTTTTCTTATTTCCTTACTTTATTTACGCCCTACTTTTCTGCTTTGGCAAGTATTTAAGGTGGTGAACAAAATATGAAAACAAAACTTAGAAAGTTTTAAATGAAAAATAAAATTATAGATATCAGATTTTTTTAAATTAGCTATACTAAACATTTTATAACACTAAAATTACCTGATTAAAAAACTGGGAACTCACGGGCATCTTTGCAGATGTTCTCTGCAACAGTGGGGTCCAGATGCATATTCAAAAGAGTATATTTCATGACTTGGGTATAAGACATGAGAAGACTCTCTTCCACGTGCTATAAATAGAAGCTTCTCTTTGTAACGGGAGTCCTTGACCCTTGGACCTAGATCTGGAGATGGAACAGCCATATATCTCCTTATTTAATGTTGTTGTACCTTTGAATGGTTGTTCAATGAATGGTTGTTAACCGAGAACTATCCGTACAAGCTCGTGCATGATAGGTAATGTTAAGATGCATTATGTATTAGAGAATAAAGCATTTGGTATTTTAAAAAGAAGAGATGAATTAAAAATCAGCCTGCTTTTGATCCAAGCAATTGAGACCACAAACATGCATGCTACGGAAAGTTCTTCAGGATGTCATAAGATATCAAATTGTATATGTGTGAATCCAAGCAGTGCAGCCTTTTATAATTGATAGATGGAAATTTTAATAATAATAACAACAACAAAAACAACCTCCATGATAACAAAATACAAAGACTACAAATAAAAATAGAACGATTGTAGCAAAGGCCAGTTCGCCTGAACCAGTAGTTCAAAAATGCTACCGGTTTGCTCAAACTGGTAGTAAAAAAGAACACTACCAGTTTGGCTGAACTGGTAGTTCCGACAATCAGCGGTGCCACGTGATTTATATTCGCGAGAAATCAGGAAATCCTGCTTTCTAGCGAATCTAAATCATTGGGACTCAGAAAAGCCTTCTTAATCCTCCTTTTTCAGCACTGCGCAGTAGCATCTGCAGGCGAAGCAAACCGTTAGCAGACTTCAGAGCATTTCACCCCTGGTGCAATCCCAAAACAATTGGAGCACCACTTGAACACCATCGGCATTGACAAATTCGCCATCAGTCTATTGCAGAAGGCGGCTTTACTTGGAATAGCTTACATCCTGCGGTGATATATGTAACACCATCAAACATCCAAATCTGCCTATCCCAGGTCCTTCATAAGGACTCAATAGGTAGACAAAAATGCCAAGCCCAGTCTGAACATCTGGCTGGCTGCATGATGATCATCAATAATAAATATGATAAATAAGCCTTTTTAGAGAATTTTTCATTGTAGAATTAAACTTTTCCATTTGTTTTCAGACAGGAAAACTTGACCCGCATTATCCTCGCATCTGTGGGCATAAAGGACATGTATTAGATATCAAATGGAACCCCTTTGATGACTTTGTAATAGCATCCTGTTCGGAAGATAACACAGTAAGTCAGAGTTACGAACCTTTGCCTGAGTCAGGCAGAATACCGCCCAATTTCTTCACAAACAAAATCAGGAGCACAATCTCTCAAGTGTACTTTTCTGGTTTGTTATTACAATTAGTTAAGTCTTTACAGCTGAATAGCACAGTCTACTTCATGCCCATGGATTTTTAACCACCGTTGTAAATGGTGGAACTAGCCAGATCAAATAAAATCTGATGTCACTAGGACAAATGATCACTTAGCAGCATTCCATGGACTCCATAAAGGTTTGTGTAGGATGTCCAGTGAGTATTGTGACATTGCAATGCAAGCTCTGCCCCTACACGTGGATATGTGATGTCATGATGCATGTTCAAAAGGGACAAAACATACATTGCAATTCATCATTTGCCTCCCCCCACTCCACAGATGCCCCATTATCCCTTTTAAGAGCCGAGGTGGCGCAGTGGTTAAATGCAGCACTGCAGGCCACTTCAGCTGACTGCAGTTCAGCAGTTCGGCTGTTCAAATCTCACCGGCTCAGGGTTGACTCAGCCTTCCATTCTTCCGAGGTGGGTAAAATGAGGACCCGGATTGTTGTTGGGGGCAATATGCTGACTATGTAAACCGCTTAGAGAGGGCTGAAAGCCCTATGAAGCGATATATAAGTCTAACTGCTATTGCTATTAACTGTGAAAATGAAACTGCAGTATCCATGTGCCAGATTCTGACATCTTAATGCTATAGAATAGAATAGAATAGAATAGAATAGAATAATAAAGTCCAGATGATTAGCAGGCTGAACAATGTCCCACCTGCATTTTTCTAACATCATTTTTCAAAGACCTTACAAAAGATCGCTGTAAAGTCCCCAAATAACGTTCTAGTTTTGAATTAGAAGTTTGGAAATCAAATTCATAGGTGCCCTTGAGCAAGATTTGTGTACTCTATCTCTTTTGGTTGTTGAATAGCTAAAATGCCATGCTTTGGAGAAAAAGTGCCAAGTAAATTGTAACAAAAAAAAGAAGTGCAAGTGAAGAGAACATTTGCTTTGGAATGAAAACATTTTTGATATGTAGTCTCTCTTCCATCCACCCAGAAATGCAGGGGCTAAGAATAAGCAGATGCCTTTTTTCATTTTGATGGATGCCAAGGCCACCTTCTGCTGTGCAGGGGAACCTTTCTCCTTTTATTATTGGTAATCCTGTGTGTAGTACTGGAACATGATATAACAGTCAAAGGACCTGGACAGGGTGAAGATGGGGAGGCACAAGGGAGTCTCTTGTTCCCTTCCCTTCCTTGACAATCATCTCTCCATTTCTGTAAGCTCAGCAGTTGATTAATATTGGTCTTTCAGGCCACACTGGTCTACAAGGAGAAAGCCTTAGAAATCAAAGTAGCTTAATTTTACCAAAACTGGGCCACTAATAAAGGGAAATTAAGTCCTGATTATTCATTGGCTCCAGTTTCCAAAATACAGCTTCAAGTCAAAATTGCATCAAAATAATTCAAAATTATGAGGGGGATATGCGATTTGCTCCATAACTTTTCTGCAAAATCTGATATAGCAATGAGAATGGTGGCACACCAATCATTATAAATTATTATTGATACCAATAACTTTCCATTCATTTATTGTTTTTGTGTGTAACATTTTAGTGCTTTTGGCCTGAAAAACTGACAATCTCTAACATCAGATTAAACGACAAGGTTCCATCTTTATTCAGTATCTAAACTGCACTTTTTGGCTTTTCTCTTGTGAACTGCAGTAGGATCATCCCTGGTGCAATTCCAGCAGTAATCAGCAAGCATGGATGGACTTCATTTCCTTGATATCTTTTCTCCATGCCTGCAATATCCTGGTGGAATCTCTCTCTATGCTCATCCTTCACTGCCCCACAGTTCAAAGGGGAATAGTCTAAATGCGAGTATAAGAAGTGAATTTTCAGTGACATGTTTGCACCAAGTGTTTTATAGAATCTAAGCAAATTTTCCATGCATTTTTCATAGACCTCTGCCCTGCTGTTCTCAAAGTGAAAATAAATTTATACACTTCCAAGTGGTACCATTTTAATTGTTCTGTCGTACTTTGTTGAGAAGTCACGAGGCACCATGATCATTAGACACCACCCTCCCTTGTAGGCAAATATACTCGCCGGTGTATGTCTTTATTGTGAAATATCTTGAAAACTGACCAGTACCTTTATCATCTGTTTTCTAATTCATATAATCAAAATATGTAAAATTAATACATTTTATCTCGGAGATTGATAATTTACTAAAATTTGTAGACCAGCGCTATTGCTCTTGAACGCTGCTGTGTTGAATGAGATAACCTGGGTTAATGGAGCCTTCTTGGATTGTGCTGCGTCTTCTGTTTTGTAGGTTAAGGTCTGGAATATCCCTCAGCATTTGCTAACCAAAAGCATCACAGATCCCCATAAGGACCTTCTTGGCCATTCCAGAAGAGTGGGGCTTATTGAATGGCACCCAACTGCAAGTAACATCCTCTTCAGCACTGGTTATGATTACAAAGTGAGTTGAGATCGTAGGAACATTCATTTCAACCCTGAAATACTGCTAGGCTTCTGCATGAGAGTCTTGTGAAGGAAACCTGGGTGATAGAGGAGAAGGAACATATATGCCACAGTGGAAGAATTCCATTCCAGTTACCCTGTTTCCCTGAAAATAAGACCTCCTCAGATAATAAGCCCAATCGGGGTTTGAGCGCATGCACTAAAATAAGCCCCCCATCCAAAATAAGTCCTCCCCGAAAATATTGTAGCACAGCAGCAGCCATGAGGTGACCACGCTCGCTGCCTCCTACATCTCAAAAATAATAAGACCTCCCTGAAAAGAAGGCCAAGCACTTATTTCGGGAGTCAAAATAAAATAAGACCCTGTCTTCTTTTTGGGGAAACACGGTATTTATTTCAATATTCGGTGCTGATAAAGTGTAAATTGGCCATGCAAAATGAATCCAGTCACTTTACATCTTGAATACAAAGTGTTTTTAGAGTCAGGCAGCACCAAAATAGAATTAAATAAATAATAAATAGTTTACCTTACAAATCTATGAACTAAATCTATAAACTAAGTAAGAGAAAAAGGCATTCTTTTGGTCATTTCTTTCCTTTGAAATCACAGCATTTGTGATATAGAAATTGACAGTCTATATACTGATCTATGAGCATTATAAAGTTTTGATTTGATTTGGATGTTGTGCAAATTGCACTCCCCACAGAATTAAACTTTTGCTCCCAATTATTTTAAGGACTCTCTTTCTCATCCTTCTCCACTCAGCCATGGTGTCAGATTTAGGCCTGCATTGAATGAGATAGTATTTGTTGGTGCATCACATTTGGGGTACAGTTGCTGTATAGTTCTTTTATAGTCCGCTTGCTCAGGGGGTGGAAAATTTAGAAAACATTCTCTGATACCTGCATTTTTGTCACAGGTCATGATCTGGAACCTTGATACCAAAGAACATACAATTCAGACGCCAGTAAGGACAATCGACTTCCATACAGATGTCATCCTTTCCATGTCATTCAACACGGATGGAAGCCTCTTAGCCACGGTCTGCAGGGACAGGAAAATAAGGATCATTGACCCGCGAGCAGGAACTATCTGTCAGGTATGTTGGTTGGGGAGAATGATTGGCATGAACAGTAAGGCTGGTTCTAACTAGGAAAGAGGCTGTTGTTTGTGAGTGGGATCTACCGGATGGTTTTAGCCAGAAGGTGAATTGCTTCTTTCTTCAAAGCAGCATTGTTAGAGGCTAGTAGACTGTTGTGATCTAGAGATGGAGCTCTCGCTTCACAATCAGGAGGTTGTGAGTTCGATCCTAGGTAGAGGCAGATGTAGGGTCTCCTGCTTGGGCAGGGGGTTGGACTAGATGACCTGCAAGGTCCCTTCCAACTCTGTTAATCTGATAAGAGGCAAGTTATCCAATTGCAAAAACTGGCTGTAAATCTGGACCAGATTTGCAATATTTGGAGAGATACAGTCAGACAACCCCAAATCTACAGCCATGTCATGTTCTAGAGATGGGAAGAACTTCTAAAAAAAATCACTTCCTGAGAATCCAGCATTTGAAATGAAATTCTTCTCTTGAGTTATTTCAAACTGTATTAAAGAAAAGGTGCATGGCGTCTTCTAGCCTCATCTTAAATTCAAAAGATCTTTGAAGGTTATAACACTTGTTTTTCCTTGATATGGTTACTTTTCTGCATTGCTAAGAAACATGAGTTGTGCAGGTTAACAAGACTTTTTGTGTACAGTTTTGTTCTCCACTCACAAAAATCTGTACCACTCAAGAAAAAACTCATTTGCTGATCTTCTTATAAATGCTTTCCAAATGTTGCTAGATCTTCAGACCACAAAATATCATGGTAAGGTAAAGGTAAAGGTTCCCCTCGCACATATGTGCTAGTCGTTCCTGACTCTAGGGGGCAGTGCTCAGCTCCGTTTCAAAGCCGAAGAGCCAGCGCTGTCCGAAGACATCTCTGTGGTCATGTGGCCAGCATGACTAAATGCCAAAGGCACACGGAACGCTGTTACCTTTCCACCAAAGGTGGCCCCTATTTTTCTACTTGCATTTTCACATGCTTTCGAACTGCAAGGTTGGCAGAAGCTGGGACAAGTAACGGGAGCTCACTCCGTTATGCGGCGCTAGGGATTTAAACCACTGAACTGCCGACCTTTCTGATCGACACGTTCAGAGTCTTAGCCACTGAGCCACCACGCCCCATATCATGGTAGTTTAATATTAATTGATAAAATTTATATGCCACCCATCTCACCAATAATGTAACTCTTCTCCAATAATTGTCATTGGGTTGGACCCACTATTTTACATCAGCATAAATAATTCAGGCAATGAGTTATTTCTTTTAAAAAATTGCTGGCCAACTAAAAGGTCTTTCTGTCAGAAGCACCCTTGCCCCATTCAATTGCTCCTCTACTGAGTCTTGAGGATTCCTTTGAGATCATGTCTCTGCAGCGTTAAACTTTCACTATGCTTTACTTCTGAAATGTTTTCAAATGCTTCCTCTCAGTCTTCTCTTCCATAGGAAGGAAGGTATGCATAGAGAAGATTCCAGGATCAGTCATATTTGCTCTGGGTATGACTTTCAAGTATTAACTGGAAGCCATCAAAAGTCAAATTAATTGTACCAGAGTAGTTCACTTGAGCAGATCTGTTACCAGAGTCATGGATGCAAGACCTCTGTCCTGTTCTGATAATTAAATGGTGTGGAAGATGGGGCATTAGTAGGCCCATCCTTTGCATAATTTCTCAGTTCTGGTCATTCATTCAAGTGGTCTTCAATTCATAGTGGATAAAAATGGTTTGATAGGAAGTCCCATGATCTAGGCCAGGTGTGTCCAATATTTTGGGTTGCCTAGGCTGCTTTGAGTGAAGAGGAATTGTCTTTGGCTGCACAGAAAAACATATAGCTAATGTATATAAATGCACATAATGGTAAACGTTTACTATTTTGGGGGTGCCACATTGCTAGCTGTCCAGGGCCACATAAGTAGGTATTTCCAACCTTGGGCCACAGGTTGGAAATACCTACTTTTAATTAGCCTACTTTTTATTTGATCTGCTAGTATTTCTTAAAATACATTGCTGTGTTAACTAAATATAACTATGCAAGGGAGATGATTGTGGAGAGATTTCAGAAGACTGAAGAATTAACCAAGGTAGGCAGATTTCCATGAAAAGAGAAATATTTGGAGTATTTGATTTCCGAAAATTTAATGTCCTATGCCTTCTTACAGGAAGCAAGCAGCAAATCTCACCGAGTGAATAAAGTTGTGTTTCTAGGAAACCTGAAAAAGCTGCTCACCACAGGGACATCCAGCTGGAATAATAGGCAGATTGCCTTGTGGGATCAGGTGAGTTTCCTGGTAAACCACCATAAGATCACTTCACTGATGTAGAGAGTAAGGAAGATGATTTTAATGGAGGTATACAAGCTTCATTGCCACGGTGGCAAGGAGTAAAATGTGTTTTAATTTCAGAATGTCCAGAGAACATTCTGAGGCAGCCCAAAAGTCACGTTCCTAACTCACTAAAGTATAAGGGGAAGAGGTACAACTCAGTTATATTTGCAAGATTCTGTTATAACAGCCAATCTCAATAAGAGTAGTTTTATTCTACTTGGGAAACTGATTTCCTGGTCTGGAGGTGGGGCTGACAACCAAAGGCTGTTTCAGTCATTCTTTTAGCTTTTCAGATGTGATGTGGTAGCAAAGTATAAGTATAATCTTTATTGTCAGTGTACTTAAATACAACCAAAGTTTTGGAAGGATAAGGAGGATTTGCTTGTGTCAATCTCATCTACACTCTAAATGGGTGTGACGCTGGGACAAACATGCCCCTTCCTTTAGATGTATTTCTTATGGAGGCTTCTCTCAGCCTGGTTTTATATCAGAGGGAATTTAGGCTTATGAAGAAGCATTCAAACTGTATCCCAGTGTCCAAAGCAGTGGTGCAATTCAGCCGGTTCTACCCAGTTTGGGCGAACCAGTAGTGGTGGCAGTGGGAGGCTCCGCCCACCTGCCCGGACGTTAGCATGTCCTATTTTTGATACTCTGCACATGTGTGGAAGGTCCACTCAAATTTGCAAACTGATAGAGAAGGTAAGTTGATTTCCCCCCGGTCCAAAGTGGTTCAGGCTAGAAAAAGCTTGACCATTCAGTTGGGCTGATTGCCTAATCAATCAATTTTTATTATGATCACAGACCAGCATTACAAATAAAAGCATTAAAAACAATAATAATAAAAAGTAAAAATGAAAAACAGAGAAAAGAATACCTTATGATTTGTGTAGATTATCAGTGGGCAATTAGAATCATCCTAATTTTGCATGCAGTATAACAAAATTTGTCCATATTCAAAGAAACTACAGATACTCCTCGACTTGCCACCACAATTAAGCCCAAAATTTCTGTTGGGAAGGGAGACATTTGTTAAGTGAATTTTGCCCCAGTTGTTAAGTGAATCACTACAGTTGATAAGTTAGTAACCTGGCTGTTAAGTGTACCTGGCTTCTCTATTGACTTTGCTTGTCAGAAGGTCACAAAAGGTGATTATGTCACCCTGGGACACTGCAACCGTCATAAGTATGAGTCAGTTGTCAAGCATCTGAATTTTGTTCACATGAGCATGGGGATGCTGCAAACATAACTCTGAAAAACAGTCACAAGTCACTTTTTTCAGTGCCGTTGTAACTTTGAACGGTCACTAAACAAATTGTTGCAAGTTGCGGATTTCCTGTACTTCATGTGGATCTGATAACGCGGTTTGTATAGTTGTACACAAAAGAGATCAGCATTTTCTGGGTATTTTATTAGGTGAGATGTTTTCAAGTGAGTCCTTATAGAAGCTATAGCATAGCAACTACATGAGCTGTAGTTTCAGTACCTCCTTGTCCACAGGGTTATGATCTCAGCTCATGTGGTATTTTTTGTATCAGTCCCACAAAACTGCTGTGGGAAGCGCATTGCAGTGTGCTAAGGTTAATGCCCTTCAGGTTTTGGGAACACTTATATAATACTGTACTGTAAGTTTTCCTGCTTTGAAAGGAGGCGCTGATTGCCTAAACTGGTCCTTAGTTCTTGTGTTTGCTTTACCGTGGTCAGAATTTGGGTTAGACTGGAAAATTGTTGCAGTTCAAATTAAAATAGAGATCTCAAGAGCTCTGTTTTGAAAATGATCTGTAGCCCATGCTGGAGAGATCTAGAACAGCATTCTGAATCTTTTAGTTTAATGATCCATGCTTTCTCCTCTTATATCACAGCCTCTGAAGCAGCTGGTTCCATTGCTAGCTCACTTTTATACCCAGAATGCCTGGGACACAATGGGGCCTTAATAGACTAATATTAAACATTTCCACATAATTGTCTGTAGGAGGTGAAAATGTGACATCCTTCTCATAAAGAACACATGCCCTAATAAATTTCCAAATAAACATGGGTCAGTCCAACAGTATGGTTTGCACTTAATTGATTTCTGTGCTCTGTGTCTGCTTGAATTTGAAATCTCTTACTGCAAATGCATATTGATCAGAACACTGTCGGTAATTGCAGATGACTCCTGGAACATTTCCAAAATAGTGAATTGCTCTGGGATTGTCTTTCAGATGTTCAATTCAATGCTCTTATTCCCCCCGCCCGCCCCAGATTCAGCAGTCAGCTCTTGGGTAAGAGAATCACAGATTCCCTTACATATTTCCAGCAGACGCTGGAAATACACAGCACTATTAGTTCACCCCTATAACACCACCAAGATCAGCCAGAAGTTCATAGTCCTTAATTTAGTCCCTTAAAGAGAGATGAAGGAAAGTGAAGATTCTGCTTGACATATATAACATATTCTTCGGAGCATAAGATGCACCAAGATTTTGAAGAGGCAATTAAAAAAAAAAGATTTTGCATTCTGAAGACCTCCCCAAAACCGCCCCTTTTTTTGTGAAAACGGGCCCAGTTTTTGTCAAAAAAAGGGCATGCATAGCCTTTAGGAGGCTTATAGAACGCTCCTGCGGGATGGGGGGGCAAAAGCGAGCAAAAAAACCGGCCCATTTCTGGCTCATTTCTGCCCTCACCAGCCCCCAGGAGCACTCTGGAAGCCTCCTAAAGGCTATGCACGGCCATTTTGGTGAAGGGCGGGGTTTTGGGAAGCCAAAAATGCTGTATTCAGTGTATAAGACGCACCCAGATTTTCACTCTCTTTTTTGAGGGAAAAAGGTGAGTCTTATACTCCGAAAAATATGGTAATCATAGAGTAAAAGGCCCTTCATTTTTAAAGTGCCAGGAGAAAGAATGCCTCAAGATTTCACCTTTACACACCCCTGTCTTATTTATGTCCTAGTGTTGCAGTTATATATCTCCCCCCCCCCAGTTCAGCTAGGCTGAGTTCTCTTTGTGATGGGAAAGTCTGCTTTGCATTATTTCTGGTAGAGAGGACTGCTAGGACTTCAGCACAGAAAACCTACAGCACCATTTCTTGCACCTGTATGTAAAAACTGTTTAATTTTTTTGGAGTTCCGACCTGCAGCCTGAAGGGTTTTTGAAAGCATTAATTCAAACATATCATGGCAGTGAGAATAGGGTCCATTGGACATTATTGTGGGGGTGGGGGGGTGGGGATGCTCATTATTTGTGTTCTCTGATTTTTCTGGATACAGTGAAAACCTTATAGCAATAATTTCTTTTTCCATGATCTGTATATACAGGATGATCTTTCTGTGCCTTTACATGAGGAAGATGTGGATGGGTCGTCAGGCCTCTTGTTTCCTTTCTATGATACAGACACACATATGTTGTATGTCTTAAGCAAGGTGAGTTCTTAGCTATAGACCAAGTTGAAATAATTGGCTGTGACAATATGTTGTGTAGTTCAAAGCAAAACAGTTGGTGCTATAATTTGTAATTTATACAGAACAGTATTTCTCAACCTTGGCAACTTTAAACTGTGTGGACTTTAACTCCCAGAATTCCCAATGATGTCTTGCCTGCCAGCTCTCTTCCAACAATACTCTTGTTTTCTAAGTCCTTCTGGCTGAAGATAGGAGATGCTACTCAGATGTGCTGTTTGTCCAATATTGCAATTGTTCTGGTTCCCTTCCCCCTCCCTTTTTTACTGGCAGAATTTAGGATGTTGATGTGTTTTGCTGTGTTTTGCTTATACATCAGATCCAAGATATATAAGAAACTTAAAATGGTGCCAGTCTCCAAGACTGATTGCACTCATTATAACTCTCAAGAAAGTTGAGTTTAGTTATATTTGTTACATGATTTTTACTGATCTAGAATATGGCCTTGGCATATGCCCTGTTTCCCACCTAATGTGGCTAGGTTCCTTAGGTGAGTAGGCAGAGAGTCATTGTGATGTAAATGTTTCAACTCTGAAATCTTTTATCTAGTGGGTCCTTTAAGTGTGGCCTCCCTGGTGAATATGTGAGGTAGTTAAGATTTAAGAATAACAGAATAACAGAGTTGGAAGGGACCTTGGAGGTCTTCTAGTCCAACCCTCTGCTCAAGCAGGAGACCCTCTACCATTGCAGACAAGTGGCTGTCCAGTCTCTTCTTAAAAGCACCCACAACTTTTGAAGACAAGCCGTTCCACTGGTTAATTGTTCTCACTGTTAAGATATTTCTCCTAGATTCTTCTTCTAAATTGCTTCTCTCCTTGTTCAGTTTCCATCCATTATTTCTTGTCTTGCCTAACAAGCCTATCCTGATTAGGTATAAATGAAACCTCCCTGGAGGACATATAAGGGAATCTTTTTTTAAAAAAAAGATGGCGACAGTGGCCGCATGTATTTGTAGATGGTGCTCCGAAGTGTTTGCAGAGAGGGTTTGGAAAATTTGGAATGTAGAAATTGGTATGTGAAAGTGGAGGAGTGTGTAGAGAGAAAGGAAATTTGAGGAAGATAAGCTTGATAAGCTAATTGAGAGGCTGGAACTTGTTGAAAAAATGGAGAGGTGAAGAAACAGAAAGGCCAAGAGCTTCAAAAGTTGGAAGGTGAGAGGGAGCAGAGGAAGTGGATGATTTATGATTGTGTGGCTTCCCCCTGGATTCTCCCTGTGGATTCCCCTGGCTAAAGCTAAACCCTGGTCAGAGAACCCAGGAGTCAGCAGCTGCAGCTCTGAATGATGCCGTAGGTCATCCGATGGAGGCAGAGCTGACAGTAGAGACAAGCTTCACTGGCCTTTGTTGGCAGCTGGGCCTACTTGTATGGTTAATATCGCTGTGGAGAGTGGCAGGCTGGCATTGGAACTTCCTGAGGTTATCTGGCGAGTGGGAGCTTGGAACTGTGAACTTCATGAGACATTGTAGAGACACAGCTGCTAAATTTCCAGTGCAGCACAACAGGCCTTCTAGCTACTTTTCTGGCTACTTTCTGCAATCTTGCTTCTGCAATCCTCTGAATGGTCTGTAGTTGGGCCTGAGAAGGCTGGGGAATCCTGGGGCTGGAAGGGAAAGTTGAGGGAGATGCGAGCGTGTTGATCCCTTCCCCCCCCCACCCCCACGTGAGAGCTGGGGGGGGGGGAAGAGTGGCTCCCTGCTTGGTAGGTGAGAGCGACTGGTCACGGTGCCATTTGCGCATTGAGAGGGTGTATTCTGAGTGTGTTGGGAGATAAGGGGGTGCTGGATGTGACCCCTCTGTGGCAATGAGGAAGGGGTGGTGTGAGTTTGAGGGTGCTGAGAGCAAGTGCTATAGTGCCTGTAAGGCTCACCTTGCTCCCAACAGTTTGTCAGTGGGAGGAGGTTTCCCCCCTTTTAAGGAAGAGTGTTAGGGATGTGGGATAGAATGGTTCTTAGGGAAGGAAGAGGAGGGCGACCTATTTCAATGGTGTCGGTAACAGGAGATACAGGACACAGGGGGGATGGCACCTCGGTGTTTAGTACCTGCCTCCCCCCCCCCCCCCGCTTAAGCTGCTCCCCTGGAAAGAATTAAATATTTCACTTAATAGGGAGAGGAAGTGAGTATACATTGAATTTGTATCTCTTACAATTATCTTTAGGGAGATGGGAACATCAGGTACTATGAGATAAATGTGGAGAAACCATACCTATATTACCTGACTGAATATCGTTCCCCTTTGCCTCAGAAAGGAATTGGTAAGTTTGCAGCAGTTTCATTGCAGTTTGTATGCTGGGGAACTTGAACAGGGTGCCTGTGAACCACTGATGCATTGAGGGAGGGGGCAGCTGGTCGCAGGCAGATAATAAGCATCAGCCTGTTTTCTCTTGCTTCACTTTTGTCATGGCTGCACAGCAATGGCTCATGACATTCATTTTCTGTGCCTTTATCTCTCAGAATATTGATTAAACCAGCCTTCCCCAACCTGGTATTCTCCTGATATGTTGACTTATGGGTTCAGGTTATCCTCACCATTGACACTGGCTGCGTTGGCAGGAGGTGATGGAAAATGTAGACGAGCATATCTGGAGGGACCAGATAGTGGAAGGTTGAATGAAACCTTTGCCAGCAGGGCAAGAGAATTTTGAGAATTGTTTTTTTCACCCGCTTCCAACTCTTCTAAGGAGTTTTCATCTAGTCTATTTGAAAGCACAAGAGCAAGAAAGTCCTGGAAGATTGATGGTGCATATCTGCCAGTCCATGGATAGAAGGAGAGTGGATGGTCCCAAGCCTACAGCTGTAGAAGTTCTTACAATTATATGGGTGCATCAATCTTCCACATGCTCTGCCTTCTTAGATCATGAAACTGAAAGAGGAATGAATTGAAATGGCTGGAACTATAAGAGACAGAGAGGTTTTCAAATTGTTACCTAGCAACTCTAGACAAGATCAGAAAAGGAAGAATCTTTTTAGTTACATTTTTAAAAAAATTAAATTACAAATGGAAGTAATTTGTTCTCTTTTAAAAAAAATTGGCTAGGCCCAGGGTGTGATGCTGGTCAGGGGAAAGATTTCAGCTTTCTCTGTTTCCTTCCTGCATGGCTATCCTATTCTGCAGAGGTGAAGAGCAGCAGTTGGATTTCCCAAACCCATGTTTTGGCGGAATGTCATATGAGCTGATCATAACTTTTTTCCCCTTTTGCTGTCAGGTGTGATGCCCAAGAGGGGCCTCGATGTCTGTGCCTGCGAGATCTTCCGGTTTTATAAACTGATTCCAGTCAAAAGCCTGATTGAACCCATTTCTATGATTGTACCCCGACGGGTGAGTGGATATCTCTTCTTTGGCAATATACCATGAAGGGCCTTCATTTTGAGGATACTGTAGTTCCCCAGATAAGGAAATGGAACTCTACTCTCATGTTTTCCTTTGTAGTCTGAATCGTACCAGGAAGACATCTATCCAATGACAGCTGGGGTACAGCCATCATTGACAGCACGAGACTGGCTGAATGGCACTAATAAAGGTTTGTGATACAATTGCTTAAACTGTCAGAAACAAAAAAAAAAAAGCTCATTTATCTATCTGCATCACGTTACATTAAAGGCAGATGTACGGTAAGGCTGAAGGCCCAGAATTATTCACAATAACAATATTATAATCTGGATCGCTGTGTTTAGAATGCTCAAAATAAATTGACAATGTTCTTCAGCAATTAAAGCAATAACATAGAAGTTGTTTCCCTATATCTCTATTATAAGGTATTACGGCTAATGTTTTATGGTAGCTGTTTGCTGGAGAGCTGTGCATCTGAAGGACCCACACAATTTATTCAGCCATAAGAAATTGTAAATGTCATGAGCCCCAAAACAATAATGAATGAAGTTCAACTGTGAGAAGCATCCAAAGTTTTCACTGCTTCTTTTCCGCTCTTGGGAATTGTATGCCAATTACCAGCTAATCTGTGGTATGGTGGGAAGAGTACAGTACTTTGATCCATGATTTCAAGGAACTAGTCTGAACCTAGGTTGTTTTGAACATAAAATGAGTTCCAAATATCTTGGAAGAAGAGCTAGGCTCAATACTTGTGTAATAGGTATGGAGTACAATTCTTCCTTCAGATCTTTTGGCAATGGCTCACCCCCTCCTCTTGAATTATTGTGGCATCTGCTATCCTGGTATTGTTATATAATGGAAAGGTATCAACTTCAGTCAATTAGATTGTGGGTTAGGCCTATAGCTGTATTTCACTTGGCCTTGCTCTATACCAAAACCCAAATAATGCAATATTCCTAAATTTGAATTAATTGATGTCGATTGAGGGAATCAACTTGCTTTGAATCAAAATTGTAATGCTTTTGTGCTGCGTACATTGTCCTAGCACACAAACTAAGCTAAATGCCCTTCTTGTAATGAATGAAATTTTCTTTTTTTTTCTTGCATTTAGTGGCTTTAGGTTCTCAGGGTCACTCAGTACTAGTTGTTATTGTTCCTTTTTGCTTGGGACAAAATTATTCTTTTCTGTGGCCTACAGGTCCTGTCTTGATGTCTTTGAGGCCAGGTTCTGTGATCTTGAGTTCTTTACCACCATTTCTTGAAAAGGAGATTGCCATGGAAGCAACTAAGCCTGCCCCGCGCCGGGACAGAGTGACTGATATCACCGAAAAGTTGAATGAGATCCAAGAGAAATGGGGGACCAGGAAAATAGAGGAAAGACAAGAGCAAAACAGACGAATGAAGTTATCTAATGGTGTTGATACCTATGAATGTCCTCCACCTAAAACAGAAAATGAGGTATAGTGGTGTGACCGAGAAAAAATTATGTTAGTGAGCAAATGGGATAAAATAGAAAAAAATAGCTACTTTCTCAGGAAGTACAAGCAAGATAGGAAATAAATCCCTCACTGGATTTAATATTGACATAGAATTATTTCTTAGAAGCATCTCTCTTTGTGCTCCATTCACTTATTCTGTTATTGCTGTGACCTCTCACTTGAATAGAGGTCTGGAGAAAACATATTTCTACTCTGTTCTTCCTCTCACTTAAATTCAAATATCTGATATTAGATGAGGAATGAATGGGAAGTATAAAGGATATTCTGCTGCAAGAGTAGCTGATGGGTAAACTGGATCTTAAATCCACAGTTTTTCATGTTGGAATATTAGTGGAGTAATTGATATATTTATTATACCGTATTTTTGGGAATATAAAGTGCCCCTAAAAAATAGGGTAAAAATCTGGGTGCTTCTTATACACTGAATACAGCATTTTTGGCCTCCAAAAACCCCAGCGCGTGCATCTTGTTTTTCACAAAAATGGACACCCAGAGGGTTTGAGAGGCCTGTAAAGTTCTCCTGGGGACTGGAGAGGGCAAAAACAAGTGAAAAATGGACCCACTTTTCATAAAATGGGGGTGTTTTCATCCTCCCAAGCCCCCAGGAGTACTCTACAGGCCTCTCAAACCCTCTGCCCATCCCATCTTTGCAAAAAACAGACCTGTTTTTCACCTCCCAAACCCATGTGTCACATTTTTGCCCTCCCTAGCCCCCAGGAGCACTTTGCAGGCCTCCCAAATGCTCTATATGCCCCGTTTTTCACAAATTTCGCAATTTACCTCTTCAAAATCTTGGTGCTTCTTACACTCAGATATGTCTTATAGTCGAGAAATACAGCAATTTCCAATATTATTTAGCATGATCTGCATATATTTATGCAGTTTAAGCACTCTCTTGTATAAGCATCTCATTTTTATATTGGGATAGTTTATATGTGTGTCTAAATCAGATCATACCTTTATTGTCAATGCACAACATGTGTACAATGATAGTGAAACTAAATTTAGTTTTAATCTAAATTTCCATCAGTGTCATTTTCTCTTTCTTGACTGTAGTTTCATGTAGACATCAGATGATTTTAATGTATGATTGCACAAATGACATATGAAATCTTTACTTTCCAGCTGCTACAGATGTTTTATCGACAGCAAGAAGAAATTCGGCGGCTCCGTGAAGTGCTGATCCAGCGGGATATTCAGATCAAACAGTTACAGCTGGAAATCAAAAACCTGCATGTGGATTCTCGCCGATTCTGACAGGCTATCCTTTGGAGTCAGAACAAATGTTGCCAGAAATCACTATATTTTGGAGATTATAGATTAGAAGGAGAATTTCAGATTTATTGGCAAATTATTGTCTACCTTGAGTGCCCATATCCTGCAAGCTGGAATTTACTGGAAGTTACTGGGAGGTTTTGTGGTGCTCTATTTATCGGACTCATTCTTTGTAAGAAAGTCCATGTTTCAAAGTAGTCCCATAATAACTCAGTTGGAGATGTTTCAAAGTGGAAGGCAGACCTGCCTGAGTACGAACCTCCTTTCAGGTCCCCAGTAGACAACTGAACTTTGAAATATGGTTGCTTGGACTTTCAGGCTTTTTAGCATTCAACTCTTTCACATGGTGATGAACCAAATAGAAGTTGTTCTGGACTCTTTTTGTTCTGCATTCTTGGATGGATCAGAATGATTTTGCACTGAATTAGTTTTGTTTCTTATAACCAAGGAGAGTTTATGTGGGAATCGAAACCATCACCTTCTCTTAGTTTCTCATCTTCTTCTAAAATTGTATTTATGCCTAAGAGGTAAGGACCAAAGAAATAGGTGACATTAATTTAAAAAGGAAGTCAGAAATAGATGCTTCTGAGAGTCAAGCTTTGGAAATGAATGCTCTTTATTTGAGATGGAGAAAATAAGACCACTGCTGCTGAAGTGGTCTTATCAGAGCTAGAGTGGAAGCCTTCTGTAACCCTGTAGTCAATGTGTCTTCCATCTCTACCCATAATCTCTGAGGATCACTTCATGCCTTAAATCAACTAGGAGTTTAATTACTAATGCTCTTAAGATGGCTTTCTTCCAATTGTCTGAAGCTGAATTTTCTACTCACAGATTCTTTCCTCCTTTATTACTCTGAATGTTGTATCAGATCTTATAGGCATATTAGTTCAATGTACAGAAGTGTGAAGAAACTTTTACTTAATTCTGATAATCCTCTAACATCCTGTTTATCACAAACAAAATTCCCACAACTGTCAAATTGCAATACTTTTTTTCACTTTTCACTTTCTGTTTTGATGCCTATGACTAATATTTCAACTGATGTTTCATATTTGTTTCCTTGCTGATTTCTATAATAGACTATGCAAAGCACTGCCACCAACAATTGTTTGAGAGCAGGATCAACTACTCCAAAGATTATGAGGTCCAAGATGGAAAGGGGGGGGGGTAGATGCCTTTTGTAACATAAGTTTCTCCTTAATCATGAATGCTGAAAATGTTCATGTACAAAATGGTTGGAAAATTTGAAAGGAAAAAAAAACATACCTAAAGTTTCACCAGTCATAATAAAATTGTAAAATACAACTACTTTTATAGTTTGGGTTAAGATATTTGTGCAGGATTTCAGAAAATTCCCAAAAATAGAAATTGATAAGTGAGAATAACAGAAGACTGAGCTGTAATCAAACTGAAGAATCTTGTATAAACATTTAATACAGAAATACCCATTCACATCCCCTCTGTACTGCTTCTGTGTTTTATGACTTAACATTTTTTCTCTCTTACAGTACTCTTTTACCCTCTTTTTCTTTCAAGACCGAAGTTAAAACATTTCTTTTAATCCATCATTAAATTGTAACATTTCCTAGTTCAGAGGTCCCCAACTGAAACCGGGCCACACAAACGAAGCCCCATCCCCGTCCGTGGGATGCAGACAGCACATGAAACCATACTCCCTCTTGCCCACAGAAAACTCTCTCCACACAACTGCTCCCTGGTGCCCAAAAGGTTGAGGGCTGCTGACCTAGTGGATTGATAAAATTGCCCAAGCATGTCCCAAAGGTGCTTTTTCAAGAGGCAAGTAGACTTTCTGATTTTTCTTTGAACACGTTTTGCTTCTCACCCAAGAAGCTTCTTCAGCTCTGAAAACATGCCCAAGCATGTCTTTTTCTTTTCCATATTTCTTTTCTGTATTATTCCCCTTCACTTCCCCACTGTTTTTTGAGCAGGAACCCATCTCATAGCCAATATGTACATACAAGAAGCCCTCAACTTACAACTTCATTTGGTGGCCATTGAAAGTTATAAACACCACTGAAAACATTGACTTATGACCATTTTTCACAAGACCGTTGCAGCATCCCCATGGTCATGTGATCAAAATTTGGGTGCTTGGCAACTGGTATGCATTTAGGATGCTTGCAATGTCCCAGTGTCATGTGGTCACCTTTTGCGACCTTCTGACAAGCAAAGTCAATGGGGAAGCAATTTAACAACCTTCTTACTAACTTAACAGCTGCACTGATTCACTTAATGACTGTGACAAGATCATAAGAAATTTTGGGCTGTATTGTGGTTATAAGCAAAAGAATACCTGCATAGCGGAAGCTGCATTTCTTTTCTGGATTGTACTATTCAGTTCTCACGTGACTGGATGGGGTGACTCTCAATTCAATTCAACTCTGCAAAAATGACTTTCCTATATACAAACACCTATGTTCTGGCTCATCTTTTTCTTTGTCCAACTTAACAAACTGTCATTTAATGGATTTTGGATGCAACAGACCAACTTTGTGTTTTGGATGCAACAGACCAAATTTATGTCAGTTTGGATTTAATAAACATCCTAGTCACGATTTTGGTTTAAAGTTAAGATGTACTAGGAAGAAAATTTAGAGCTGTAGATCCCTGAGATTTCAGATGCAATAACCCAATATTACAGTTGGCATTGCTTAAATATTCTTTTAAAGAAGTATTCACAATGGTACAAAAGACATAATGGAACTTCTATATTTACACCAAGCTTTATGCATATAAAATGAATTGGTCTTTGTAATAATCCCAGTATATAATATTAAGTGCTCATGGGATTTTAATTAGTACCCTTTAAAACAACTGGTATGTTACAGTTATGATCAAGACATTAAAACATTTCCAATTATTTAGGAGATTAGCCAGATGAATTATAACTTGTCTTGAAGTTAAAACTTGGAGCATAATTGCAGAATCAGAGAGATGATCTTGGGGAAAAAGAGGCAAGAGTGATACAACATGGAGAAGTAAAACACAATCAGAATTGCAAGATTCTACTTCTATAGGCTAATCACAAAGAGTATAGCTGCAACCTTCCTGTTAGGTCAGTTTCCTGATTTGTGCTACCTTGTAGGGCTGACAGTAATAGAATTACTATTTTCTGTAACTAATCTCGAATATATGGTAAGATATACCCCCCCTTTGTATTTTTGGGAAACAGCTGAATGTAGATTAAACAACTAATTGGTACAAGTCCATCTTGTTTATTAATACATTATGAGCTTATAGATGTTTGGGAAACTACAACACAACATTTTGTGGCAAAAGTAGAAGTGCTGCCAGTTAAGGAAACAAAAGAGTAAAATATATTCTTGGATTAAGGAGGATGATCGCTTGCAATTTGGAAATTTGTCTCTCTTATCTTGTTTACAGGCAAATAAATTATTTAAAGTATTTGTCAGCTTAAGATAAAGGGAGAGGGTTTAAAATGCATTTCTAAAGTGTGCTTTTTGATTTTTTTTGCATATTTTATGTATTGCTTTGATCAATGTTAGCCATTTATTACAGGGGTTGAAAAATCCCAAATCTACTTGAAAAATGTATATATACTGCTTTTTGTTCTGTTTACCAAACTTGTATAAAACAAATTAGCACTTGAAAGTTATTTTTAAAAATTACTCTTGTTTTTAAAAACACTTTTGAAATAGTACATGCAGACCAAAATTTCAGTCATGTATGCTTTCTGAGGCAGAGGGAAAGAAAAGAAAAATCTATATACAGTGATGACAAACTGATTATGCTTTATTAAATAGCGCCTAACTATATTTAAAGATATATGGATGGTGGTATTTTTTTTTCTATTACAGTGATTTAAAAGCAAGGAAACTGAAATGCCATTGGGGACATATCCCCATACGAAAGAATGACAAGGCTTGTACTTAATAAATACAAGGAATGGTCTTGGAAAAGCTAAGCATTTTTAATACTTATACCAACCATGTAACTACGGTAAATCCAGTTACTAGTCTACAAGAGCATTTTACTATTGTTTAATCACACATGCCATAAGTGATAACTCAACAGTTTTAATCCATGTATGTCTCTCTCTTTCCCTTAAAGCTGAAATTCAATCAAATGGCTTTTTAGTAAGGCTGGAATTAGAACTTTCTCTTACAACAAAACTGCTGATTGGCAGGATTGCAAAAATTATTTAAAGAAACTTTAGAAATACATCTGATACTTCATTTAAACAGATTCCAAAATTTACCTTTTGATCAGAGAAACATTACCAACCAAGTCCTTCTACTGGATGTATTATTTCTCTCAAATATTGAAACATGGACATTTAAGCCAGAATCCTTTACACATGGCAGCTAATTCCTCTGGGCACAATAACAGCTACTATTATCCTATAAGCATAGGATTATAATGTTAGTATGGCTTTGTAAAAAAAGCTTTTATGACCACTGCAAGCATAGTAATGGAGCTGGTCCTTATTGGAATATGCTGAAAGAAGGTGATCATTAATGGAAAGGGTATTCTGCTATTTGAAATACTTATGCAAATTAGCTAAAAATACATCATTGGCTACAAACAATAATATTTGAATAAGTAACACATCTAGATAAAAACCTCTGTGAACAGCTAAAATCTTCCAAGCCTGGTACTGGTCACTCACAACCCGGAAGCACGTTAACTTCAAAAGTCAAAATTTTCTAAATTTACTTATGTTGTGAATTGTACTAGTAATAAAGCAATCTGTGAAGCTGGGGAGAAAGATGAAGCAGGGCTTCTTGGATTATTTACTTGCATAGCAAAATAAATTACCTAACTTAAACAACCTTCATAGATCAAAGAATCTAGATTCTGTTTTATTTCACAAATGCAGAATATTCACAACCCTGTCTACTAAAGTTTAAGCAAAAAAAAGGCACATTTTCACATCTCTCTGAATGTAATAACTGCAAGATTATAGTTTATCAAATAACGTTTATTTAATTCAAGTTCTTAAAAATACTTTTTTCTGTTGTTGCATAAAACATCCTAATGTAAAAAATATCCAACGGCTTAGAAAAGGAAAAAGAAGGCAGGGAAAGCAAAGCATGAAGAGCAGTCCCCAAAACTTCAGGACTCTATTTACAAAGCCTTGTTGCACAGAGATTAAAAAGGGAAGTATAGTCAGTGGGTGGTGTGGAGTCCCTATAGCCAGGACTGACCCATCACTCTTGTTCTTGCTAGGGCAATGGGAAGAGATGAAGGCCTGGGAACTCTCAAGAGGGTGAAGGTGCTAGCCCAAGAAGGCTAGGTCTGTAACCACCTGGAGAAATCAGCTGCAGGGTACAATGGAATGTCACAGGAATAGCCGACTCTTTGGCTTTTTTGAGTGCTGCGCTTGGAGGGGGAGAACTACAGGTGCGTCACACGTGCTCCTCAAGACACAGATCATCCAAGGGGTACCCCAAGAAATACTGAACAGTCCTTTGGAGACACAGAAGACTAATCATCATCATCTTCTTCTCCTTCATCATCTGTTTCTCTTTTTCGCTTTTCACCTTTCTTATTCTCTTCTTCATCTGCAGAAAAAGAGAGATATTATTCAATACAATACAATACAATAGCAGAGTTGGAAGGGACCTTGGAGGTCTTCTAGTCCAACCTCCTGCCTAGGCAGGAAACCCTATACTGTTTCAGACAAATTCCATAAGGACTATTCCAAGAAAATACAGTACATTCAGTTGAAATATCCAACAAGCCTATTACAGTCTTCCTACCTCCCCGTCCTAGAATGACTGAGATAAATGGCCTGCCGGGGAGAGCGGAGGCTACGGGAGGGGAAATGGGGCCTGCGGGTATGGGAATGGGCCAGAACGTTACGGTCATAACGGGGAGAGGCAGGTACGACAGGAACTTCAGGGCTAGCCATTACCGGGGAAGGAGGGACCGCTACGTCACAGCGATCCCTCCTTCCGGCCCTGCTAGTTCCACTCCAGAGACAGATGGCGAGAGTGGTCAGGGCCCTGGTCTCAAGCTATTGTTGCTAAATGCCAGGTCTGTGGTTCACAAGGCTCCCCTCGTCCGGGACCTAATATTAGATGAGGGGGTAGACCTGGCATGTATTACTGAAACCTGGCTGGGCCCGGAGGGAGGAGTCCCCCTCACTGAAATGTGCCCAGAAGGATTTCAGGTGCTCCATCAGCCGCGACCCCAGGAAAGGGGTGGGGGAGTGGCTGTCATCATCCGAGGGTCATTAGTTTCTCGTAGGATCCCTGCTCCGGAGCTTGTCGGGTGTGAGTCCTTGTTGGTGAAGTTGGACCTTGCGGGTCAAGTGGGCTTGTTAATGTACCTTCCTCCCAACAGCATTGCAACAGCCCTCCCCTCGCTCTTCGAGTCAGTAGCTGAGCTGGCGGTTGAGTTCCCCAGGCTTATGGTGCTGGGGGATTTCAACCTGCCTTCGCTTGGTGAACACTCTGATGGGGCGCAGGAGTTCATGGCTTCCATGACAGCCATGGACTTGACCCAAGTAATTCGGGGTCCGACTCATTCAGCAGGTCACACACTTGACCTCATATTCCTCTCGGAGCAGTGGAGACGTGATCTAGATTTGAGGGGTATTAAGATCTTGCCCTTGTCATGGTCTGATCACTTCCTACTGAGGCTGGACTTTCGGAAACCAATCCCCCACTGTAGGGAGGAGGAACCGATTAGGTGGTTCCGCCCCAGGCGCCTGATGGACCCTATGGGATTTCAGACGGCGCTTGGAGAAATACCTGACGCTCTCATCCACAGTCCAGTGGGAGTCCTTAGTCGCTGCCTGGAATACAGCGCCGGCGGGGGCTCTAAACCGGATTGCGCCTTTGCGGCCTCTCCGAGGTGGCGGATCCAGGAGGGCCCCTTGGTTTACCGAGGAACTCCGGGAGATGAAGCGCCAAAAGAGACGCCTAGAGCGCCGCTGGAGGGCCAGTAACGCTGAGTCAGACCGAGCACTGATGAGAGCCTATATCAGAGCCTATCTCGTGGCAATACGGGCGGCGAAATGTGCACATTTTGCCGCTCTTATTGCATCCGCTGAATCGTGCCCAGCCGCCTTGTTTAGAATAACACGCTCCCTCTTGAAAGAGAAGGACGCGGAGGACCCTTTACAAGGTAGAGCTGAGGAATTTGTTCAGTTTCTAACGGATAAAGTCGCTCGGATTCGAACAGATCTGGACTCCAATTGCACAGTACCAGCCGAGGTACCGGGGGAAGGTCTTGAGCGGAGTTTATGGAGTGAGTTTCAACTTGTCGCTCCTGAGGAAGTGAACAAGGCCATGGGAGCGGTGAGTGCCTCCACCTGTATACTGGACCCATGCCCCTCCTGGCTGGTCTCGACCAGCAGGGAAGTGACACGCGGCTGGATCCAGACGATAGTTAACACCTCTCTCCGGGAGGGATCCTTTCCCCTCCTCCTAAAGGATGCGGTGGTGAGACCCCTCCTGAAGAAACCTTCTAGCCATTTTGAGTAACTATCGTCCAGCCTCCAACCTCCCCTTTGTAGGGAAGGTTGTTGAGAAAGTGGTGGCCTTTCAACTCCGGCGGTCCTTGGATGAAACCGATTATCTAGATTCTTTTCAGTCTGGATTCAGGTCTGGTTACAGCACGGAAATTACTTTGGTTGCGCTGATCGATGATCTCTGGCGAGCCAGGGATAGGGGTCACTCCTCTATCCTAGTGCTCCTTGACCTCTCAGCGGCCTTCAATACCATTGACCATGGTATTCTTCTGCGACGGTTGCGGGAGGTGGGAGTGGGAGGCACCGTTCTTCAGTGGTTCTCCTCCTACCTCTCGGACAGGTCGCAGTAGGTGTTGGTCGGAGGGCAGAGGTTGACCTCTAGGCCCCTCACTTATGGGGTGCCGCAGGGTTCGGTCCTGTTCCCCCTCCTATTTAACATCTACAAGAAGCCGTTGGGTGAGATCATACGGCGGCACGGGATTAAATACCATCAATACGCGGACGATACACAATTGTATCTGTCTGCCCCGTGCCAACTCAGTGAAGCGGTAGAAGTGATGTGCCAGTGCCTGGAGGCTGTCAGGGTCTGGATGGGAACGAACAAGCTTGCACTCAATCCCGACAAGACAGAGTGGCTGTTGATGCTCCCTCCCAAGGATGGTCCAGCTATTCCATCTCTCAGCCTGGGGGGTGAAATTATTCGCCCCTCAGAGAGGGCCCGCAATTTGGGAGTCCTCCTGGATCCACAGCTGACCTTAGAACATCATTTGTCGGCTGTGACCAGGGGGACCTTTGCCCAGGTTCGCCTGGTGCACCAATTGCGGCCCTACTTGGACCGGATAGTCACTCACGCCCTCGTCACCTCAAGACTGGACTAGTGTAACGCGCTCTACATGGGGCTGCCCTTGAAGAGTGTTCGAAGACTTCAGTTAGTCCAGAATGCAGCCGCATGAGCAATTGTGGGTGCACCTAGGTACACCCACGTAACACCTATCCTCCGCGAGCTGCACTGGCTTCCCATTGGGCTCTGAACACACTTCAAAGTGCTAGTCGTTACTTTTAAAGCCCTTCATGGCATCGGACCTGGTTACCCGAAAGACCGCCTCCTGCCAATTACCTCCCAAAGACTGATTAGATTGCACAGACTAGGCCTCCTCCAGATTCCATCTGCCAGCCAATGTCGGCTGGCGACACCCCAGGGGAGGTCCTTCTCTGTTGCAGCTCTGGCCCTCTGGAACGAGCTCCCTGTTGAGATCCGGACCCTCACTACCCTTCCGGCCTTCCGCAAAGCGACTAAGACCTGGCTGTTCCGGCAGGCCTGGGGCTGTTGAGTTGTCCAGCCCCACTTCAGGTTTGTGACTGTTGTGTAATTTTAAACTGTTGTTTATTTTTTTATATATCCCCCCTCCCTTATTGTAAGCCGCCCTGAGTCTCTTTTGAGAGTGGGCGGCATACAAAATTTAATAAATAAATAAAGGAAAAAGTTTTAGAAACTTCCTAAAATTGTTTAGTATCGACCATGCTGATTGGCTGTAGTAACCGTTTTAATTAAAAATACCGGAAAAGTTCTTTTTATCATCTACGTATAGAAAAGCAGCTAATCATACACATTGTTTTATACAGTTGCGCTAGGAATGACTGCTTCTGGAATCCAGCAGGGATGGTCACAATGACAATGGCAATCAGGTGACCCGGCTCACTACCACATTGCCATCGCAAAGCTGGGCAGCCAGATCACAATCATGATCACAGAGATATTACAACAGCCAGAATTTTCAGGACTCAGTGTAGGTCTATTTCCACCCCCCACCCCAACAAATCATCATTATCATCATCTTCCGAACTTGCACTGTTATTTCACTGGTACATTTACCCGTACTTTTATTTTACGTTCCTGAAAGTTTCTAAAATAAAAAGATTGGTATAAACATTTCCACTTACCTTCTTCCTTTTCATCGTCTTCGTCGTCGTCATCATCGTCTTCATCTTCACTGTCATGGGCAACCTTTTCTTCCTAAAAACAATAATAGGTTTGAATAGGTTTGCCTTAGAAAGTAAATACCTTTGCTCCTGTTATCATATCTGTTTCCCATTTTCTGCTCAGTGGGCAAAACATTTTAGACAAACACTGATGCTAATGTATTGTAATCCAGCCTTCAATTTTTTGTTACCATGTTAGTAGCAACTAATGAGAACATAAACAGAAGAGGGAAAAAAACCAAGGTCATTATTTCAGCTGCTCAACTATCAGAGTTCCTTATCAACATGAAGGGCGGGATTGGGGAGTGTTGGGTTGGTTTCAGTATCATTATGCTGATGATACCCTATTACAGGTAGTCCTTGACTTACAACAGTTCATTTAGTGACCATTCAAAGTTACAATGGTACTGAAAAAAGTGACATGATCATTTTTCACACTTATGACCATTGCAGCATCTTCAAAATCACGTGATCAAAATTTGGGTGCTTGGTAACTGACTCATATTTATGACAGTTGCAATGTCCTGTGGTCATGTGATCACTTCTATAATCTTCTGACAAGCAAAGTCAATGGGGAAGCAACAACTGTATTACTAATTTAACAGCTGCAGGAATTAACTTAATAACTATGTCAAGAAGTCATAAAATGAGGGGAAATTAACTGTCTCGCTTAGAAATGTTGGACTCAATTGTAATCATATGTCGAGGGCTACCTGTGTATCTTTTGACCCCAGACCAGCCATGTAAGGCTGCCAAAGTTCTGTCCCAGTGCCTGGAAGCTGTTTTGTATATGGAAGGGGAGGAACCATATCTGCCATGACTCAATCTTACCAAGATCGAGTGGCTGTAGTCGGTGTTTGAGCCAACCAGATCTGGAAATATTCCCTCTCTAATTTTGGATGGGGTAGTACTTCCCCTTGAAGTTGGCGCACAATCTGGGAGCCTTCCTGTGCTTGCAGCGCCTGCCTGAAGAGCAAGTGGCAGCTGTGATCATGAAGGTTTTACATAAATGCATCAGGGACACCAGTTGCTACTTTTCCTAGATCAGGGAGCCTTTCAGATAAGACACCTTGGGCCATGTTACCTTGCGTTTGACTCATGCAAGCAATATTTTACTAATGTAACACATTATGCCCTTGAAGACTACTAATAAGCTTGAACTGGTCCAGAATCCAGTGTGAGCAGTACAGGGCAAACATTGGGATGCCAATGTTAACACATCTGCTTTGTGAGCTGCATTGGTTGCCAGTTTGCTTCTGGTCACAATTCAAGGTACTGGCTCACTCTATATATTAAAAAAACCCTATAGAGCTCTACATGGCGTAGGCCTTATTACTTGAAGAACTACCTGTCTCCCATAGCATCTGCCTGGCTAATTTGATCCTGTAAGTCAGGATTCTCCAGATTCCACTGATCCACCTATCAGGACCTCAGAAGACTACCTTCTATAGCAGTGCTTATAACAAGGTTCCACTGACAATCCAGATGATCCCCACTCTACTGTTGTTTTAGAACAGGGGTGTCAAATTCGATTTCATTGAGGGCCACATCAGGGTTGTGTTTGACCCTGGCGGGGACGGGGAAAAAGACTGGCCAGCTTGACATCACTTGTCAAGGGCACCTGTGGTAGCCTAGTGCTAAAGCAGGACTTCCCTCAGAACCTCTGTCTCCTTCTTTCCTTTCCTCCTTCTTCATTCTTCATCCTATCCCTCTTTCCTTCTTTTTCCTTCCTTCCTTGCTCTCTTCCCATCTTTCCTTCTTTTTGTCTTTTCTCTTTCCCTTTCTCCTTTCCTATCCCTTCTTGCATGCTCAAATGAAAAAGGGGAAACCTTTCTCCTTTTGTTGTTTTGCTTTCAGTTTGTTTTGCTACCCCTTTGCCAGCAAAAACAGAGCTTGGGTGGCCACACGCCCCCCCCCCCCGCTCCATTTTCACTGGCAGAGGCACGATGGGCCGGTCCTTTGCTTGTTTCCAGGGTGGTCCCATGGGCCAGATCTAAGCACCCCATGGGCTGGATCTAGCCCACCAGCCTTGAGTTTGACACCCTTATTTTAGAAGAGCTGTGAAGATGTGACTCTTCATCCATGCATTTGGTAAGGGAGACACTTGCCATCTTGGAGACACTTGTTGATTTTATTGTAATTTATGTTTGATTGTTGTAAGCGGCTCAGAATTATTTGGGGCACGATGCTATGCTTGTAGTAGTACTAGTAGTAATAATAGCTACTCTTCTTGTAGTTTGATAAATAAGCATAAAAAATTTACTACAGACTTAAGAGAAAACAATATTTTAAACCAACCTCTCCACTAATTTCATCGTCTTCATCTTGTCCTCCTTCATATCCAAACAAACCATAAAATGAATCCTCCTCGCCATCCTCGTCTTCGTCCTCATCCTCATATATGTCATCGGAATCCTCATCCTCATCTGAGAAAGAAGAGTTTTATATATATCAAATAGGAAAGCTGTCATAAAATCACAATAATATTAGTTCAAAGGGGTTTCCTGTTAAATATCTGCTAAAAAGAGCATATACTGATATCGACAAACATTTCATAAATTATATCCAGAGTTACAAGTTATAAATGAAGCAGTATGAGTTTAAATTGTCAGTCTAAAAGAGGATGAGTTAATAATTTGCAATCTATTACAACAGTTTGCTATATTACTACAGATTCCTTAATATATTAGGATCTGGATCCCCAATGTTATCCCTTGAGTGTCGATGTATCCCTAGAAATCTCTCTAGGCATCTACCAGGCTCCATGTCCCCAATGGTAATTTTATTTAAACAATCCTTTGCCCACCTATTGAGAAAACAGTAAATTGAGGTTACAATCAGGTAAAGACGATAAAGGGGAACATCACATTCCAGTTTTTCTTCTTGGAAATTGGTGTGTTTTGTGATAGATCATACAAACCATAATAGTTATTCTATGCTTTAAAACTGATCTTTCTCAGCTGACAAAGTATTTTTGATTCAAATATAGTGGATACAAAAATGCCAGGTTTTTAAAATGAAAAAAAAATCAGACCAAAATAAATGATGGAACCATGGAACATCATGGAGACAGTCATCAACAAGTTGAGAAAATATGACACAGCAGTGACATTAGCCAGAACTGGATGTTCCTCCAAAATGATGAAAAAAACAACAAGAAAACTGATCCCAGAGGCTGCCAAGAAGCCTGCACCAACATTAAAGGACCTGCAGGAATTTTTGGCAACTACTGGTTGTGTACCATATGTGACAACAATCTCATGTATTTTTGAATGTTTGGTCTGTAGGGTAAGGTGGCAAGACGGAAAAACATCCAATCCCACCTACATTTCGCAAAAATTTATATCAAGTCTGACAAAAGCAATGGGAAAATGTGTTATAATCTGATGAGATCAAGGTTGAACTTTTTGGCCATAATTCCAAACGGTATGTTTGGCAAAAAAACAGTACTGTGCATCACCAAAAAAATACCTCATATTAACAGTGAAGCAAAGTGATGGTAGTATTAGACTTTGGCTGCTTTTCTTCAGTTAGGATTGCCGCTTTAGTCAAGATGGAGGGAATTATGAACAGTTCCAAATATCAGACAATTTTGGCACAAAATCTTTAGGCTTCGGCTGAAGATGGATTTCACCTTTCAACACAATGACTCAAAGCATACATTCAAATCAACAAAAGAATGGCTTCACTAGATCAGAATTTTGGAATGGCCCATACCGGAGCCCATACCTGAATCCAATTGAAAATCTGTGGGAAGAACTGAATAGGGCTGCACACAAGAGAATCCCTCATAATCTGACAAATTTGGAGGGAAGAGTAGGCAAAGATGCTGATAGGCTGCTATCCCAAAAGACTAGATGCTGTCATAAAATCAAAAGGTGCTTTAACAAAGTATCATTTTAAGGGTGTACAGTTATGCCACCATATTAATTGTATATTTCTATTGTTGTTTTCTCCCCTAAAAGATTTCAGTTTGTTTTTTAGTTGAATTGTACAGCTCATGTGTTATATTAAAGATGGGAAAATTCTGAAGTGATTTATCTTGGTCTGATTTTTTTTACATTTAAAAATATGGTCGTATAGCAGAGTTTTATGGACTTTTTATAGCCACTATATAATGCAGAGAATATTTCCAATTTGGTAAATTAGTTTAATGCAGTGTTCCAAATGACTCAAATGTCATATTTACATTAGGCAGATCTTGATCACAGTCAAGAATTAACCCTTTCCAATCTACAATTAATATGATTGAGCTCACCTTCCTCATCTTCCTCATCAAAACCATCTAATTCAGCATCTGAATCAGAAGCCTCTTTATCTTCCTGATCATATCCATCCAGATATGTGAGTTGTGGAAGAAGTGTGAAGACACACTCTCGGTAGTCATTTAGATTTGTTACTTCACAGTTGAACAAGTCAAGGCTCTTCAGAGAGTCCAACTTTTTCTGAAATAAAAATATGCTTTTGTTAGTTTTAAGTATTATTAATATATTGACCTCATACACAAACCTGGCAAGGTATGCTGATAATTTCAGTTTGGATTGGGAGGGGGAGCGAGACAAACAAGCCATGAACTGAGCTGATACAGTGTATTCTTTCATGATATTCCCAAATTAAATATGATTTTATAATGTAATTAACCTAACAGCCATCAAAAGAACAAGACTTGAATTTTGAACCATATATATTTCTCACTCAATATAACAGAAGAAATTATCACATTTACTAATAAACATTTCTAAAGAAGTCTCCCTTAATCAATGTGAATTAATCTAAACCTATTTCAGTTCATTTAAAGATCCCTTTCTAATCTTTGTGTGAAAAAACAAGATCAAATGATGCTATCTCTCTGATCTGCTGCTTTTTTTTAAATGGAGAGTCCCTTCTTCCCTGCCCATGAGGACACTACTTTCTATCTCACACTGAACTCTTATATTCTAGGTTGGATAAAAGTAAATGCAGACTGTACATAAATATAACTTCCTCCTATTTTAATACATTACTCCATATAAGTTAATATTTTAGGATGATTTCTAACAATAAGGTATTGTTGTCTGCCTTCACAACTAACTTAAGCAGCTTTAATATTCCGATTTCTGATGAGGTAGAAAAACAATTTTAAAATTATAATCTACCTGACAAAAAGTGTTATCTAATCAGAAAGAAATCACATGTATTGACATGAAAACATAATAATCTTGAACAAAAATATAGCATCCATGCTAACTTAGATTATGCCAACAGTTGACAAAGAAATGTTACTGTCATACACAAACATTTCAACGCTCTCTTGGATTTAAGGTGAACTGGCATCTTTCAAAGATATTAGCCCCTGAAATGGGGTTAGGCTCAAAATGCTTAAAGTTACGTACAAAACGTAACACATCTGATTTGGGCAATGATTTGGATGCATTTAGTGTGAGTTCAACATGTACTACTGGTATTAGTATTGTTATCCCCATTGAGACATAACATAACCTTTTAATGACATACCAATGGTTCCAAAGTATCAATATCCTTCAGTTTATTTCCACTGAGATTTAAATGTGTGAGGTTAGGAAGTTTTTCTGCTAATACATCAAGGCCTCCAGAAATTCTGTTCTCACTTAGTTCAAGCTGTAATGAGAAAAGAGACACACAGGGGAAATGGCACATCATCAATAATGCAATTAGAACTCAAGAAGTCTAAAGATGCAGTATAAATAACATTAGTAGCCCAAGCAGTCTTCATTATCAAATACTAACAAAAAGCAGACTAACAAAGAGATGTTTAAATAGTCCAGCAACTTAGCTAGAATGCAGTGCTGCCGGGAATTATTACATCTTGTTAATTTTCATTATAAGAAATACAACCATAGTGTTGCCAAAAAGATCCAGTCAAGATGTACAGGCATGCATGGAAGGTTTTCTAGATGAATTTCTTCAGTGGAATTGCAAGAACTGCAACTTGGTGAAAATTATCTTTTGGATATTCCTTGTTTCTTTACAGGATTGCACCTACCTGAATATTGCTTGGAAACAAGTCTATGTTTTAAAATACTATGTTTCCCCAAAAATAAGACCCGGTCTTATTTTCTTTTGTGCTCCAAAATAAGCACCAGGTCTTATTTTCAGGGGATGATTTACCTGATTATCTTAGGACCACCACAGCCAGGCCTCCCATACCCTGACACCCGCCCAAATTCTTCTGTGGCCACTCATGGACAGACACCATGTAGCTCATAGTGCCAGTGCTGCAGCTGACAGCAGAAGGCTGCATGGTGTGTTGTGCGTTAGCAGTCGCCACCAGCACACACCATGTGGCAACCTGTTGCGAGTGGCGGCACCGACGTGATGTGCCATGCGGCATCCTGCCACAAGCAGCAGCATTAGTGCAATGAGTAGCAACCTTGACAGCTTCACTTGGCTGACCTAGCTGTTAAGAGTGCATTTTTCCAACTTCTGGTTTCTTTTATGCAGTCAAGTTGTCTCTGGTATTTGTGCATCCAGGAGTTAGAGCATAGTTTTATTATTTGCCAATAAAACTTTTTTTTACAGAATTATATTAATCTCCTTAGAATAGAATAACAAAGGGACAGGAAACCCTATACCAATGATGGCTAACCTTTTTTGGATCGTGTGCCAAAAGCGGGGGAAGCTCAGAGGGGTTGTGCGCAGGCGTGCCACACACTAATGCTATGCATGTGACCCCAGGAGCCTAGGGAGGGCGAAAACAGCCTCCCTTGCCCCTCGGAGGCTTCAGAAGTTTCCCTGAATCCTCCAGAGGGCAAAAAACGGCCCAACGTACAAACCGGAAGTCCGTTTCCGAACTTCCGGTTTGCTTCAGGGAAGCCTCCGCAGGGTGAAAAAAGGGCCAAAAAAGGAGGCCAAAGTCAGTTGGCCAGCGCACACATGTGCGCTGGAGCTGACAGGGCAACACCTGGCGTGCCCTAACAAATGGCTCCACGTGCTACCTGTGACACACATACCACAGGTTCGCCATCACAGCCCTATACCATTCCAGACAAATGGTTGTCCAATCTCTTCTTTAAAACTTCCAGTGTTGGAGCATTCACAACTTCTGGAGGTAAGTGCTTCCACTGAATAATTGTTCTAACTGTCAGGAAATTCCTCCTTAGTTCTAGGTTGCTTCTCTCTTTGATTAGTTCCCATCCATTGCTTTTTGTCCTGCCCTCAGATGCTTTGGAGAACAGATTGACCCACTCTTCTATGTGGCAACCCCTGAAATACTGGAAAACTACAGTCATGTCACCCCAAGTTATTTTCATTAAACTAGATATACCCAATTACAGCAACCGTTCTTTACGTTTTAGCCTCCAGTCCCATAATCATCTTTGTTGCTCTTCTCTGCACTCTTTTTAGAGTCTCAACATCTTTTTTTTTTACATTGTGGTGCCCAAAATTGGATGCAGTATTCCAAGTGTGGAATTACCAAGGTATTATAAAGTGGTATTAACACTTCAAATGATCATGATCCCTCTGTTAACACAGCTTAGAACTGTGTTGGCAGCTGCAGCACACTGCTGGCTCATATTTAAATGGTTGTCCACTAGGACTCCAAGATCCCTTTTAATTACTACTATTGAGCGAGGTGCCACATATACTGTACTTGTGCATTTTGTTTTTCTTGCCTAAATGTAGAACCTTACTTTTTTCACCATTGAATTTCATTTTGTTAGATTTCATCCAATGTTCAAGTTTGTCAAGATCCTTCTGTATCTTAAGCCTATCTTCCAGTGTTGGCTATTCCTGCCAGCTTGGTATCATCTGCAAATTTGATGAGTTCCCCATCTATTCCCTTGTCCAAATCATTGATGAAGATGTTGAAGACTACTGGGTATAAAACAGAGCCTCGGGGTATCCCACTGTATATTTCTCTCTATGTAGATGCATTTCCATTGAGGACTGCACGCTGAGTGTGGTTGGTCAGCCAATTATGAATCTGATGGTAATGCTGTCTAACCCACATTTTTCTATCTTATCAAGTAGTAGATTATGGTCTACTTTCTCAAATGCCTTACTGAAGTCCAAGTAAATTTATATCCACAGCATTTCTCTGGCCCACTAATTTTGTTACTTTGTCAAAGAATGCAATAAGATTTGTCTGGCATGATTATTATTTTTTTGACAAACCCATGTTGGCTTTTGGTTATTGTTTTATTTGGCTTTAGGTGAATTCGTTGCTTGATTATCTTTTCTGGAATCTTCCCAGGTATTGAGGTCAGGCTGATTGGTCTGCAGTTTCCTGGATCTATTTTTACCCCTTTTTTGAAGATGGGAACTACATCAGCTCTTTTCCAGTCCTCTGGCAGTTCCCTGATGCTCCAGGATCTTTGAAAGATATAGTTCAGTGGTTCTGAGATCACGTCTGCCAGTTCCTTCAGAACCTTGGGGTTTAACCCATCTGGTCCTGGTGATTTGAACTTGTCTAGGGTGGATAGGTGCTCACTTATCATTTTCTTCTCTATTTTAACGTGTTCCTAATCTGTTTTTTACTGTGCTGTTTTTGACAGGTTGGATTGTTTTTTCCTTTTGTGTAAAGTCAGATGCAAAAAATGAGTTAAATAGTTCTGCTTCCTCCCTGTTGCTTGTCACCTTCTTGCCACTTTCTCCCACCAATGAACCAATCATTTCATTGACTTTTTTCTTGCTTTTAAATTGTTGAAAAAAGCTTTTTTATTATTTTTGACTTTTGTTGCAAGCCTTAATTCATTTTGAGCCTTAGCTTTCCTCACTTCATCTTTGCAGGCTTGGGCTATTTGCTGATATTCTGCCCTAGTTATGTGCCCCTTTCCCCACTTTTTATACTTTTCCTTATCCAATGTTAACATTCAAATTACCCATTTATAGTGTAATAACTTGTTTTAATAGAACATTCACCAATAGAGTATTAATTAGGTTTAATGTTAAAGAAAAAAGTATGTCATCACCAAGATTTGTGTCATTATTGTATTGATGTGAATCACATAAATTCATGCAGAGGTATTATTGTAAAAATATTATTGTAAAACTTAACTATCTTGGTTTACAGTTTATTAGGATTTGTATGCCGCCCACTCTTGAGAGACTCGGGGCAGCTTATAGATAAAGGCAGGAAGGGGGAACATATAAAAATTAAAAAGAACAGACATTAAAATTTCACAACATTCATATAGCTTAGAATGGGGCTGGATAAATCAACAGCCCCAGGCCTGCCGGAACAGCCAGGTCTTAATCGCTTTGCGGAAGGCCGGAAGAGTAGTAAGGGTCCGGATCTCCACGGGGAGATCATTCCAGAGGGCCGGAGCAGCTACAGAGAAGGACCTCCCCTGGGGTGTCGCCAGCCGACATTGACCGGCAGATGGAATCCGGAGGAGGCCTAGTCTGTGTGATCTTATAGGTCTCTGGGAGGTAAATGGCAGGAGGCGGTCTCTCAGGTAGCCAGGTCCTAAACCATGTAGGGCTTTAAAAGTAACGACTAGCACCTTGAAACGTGTCCGGAGACCAATGGGAAGCCAGTGCAGCTCGCGGAGGATAGGTGTAACGTGGGTGTACCTAGGTACACCCACTATCGCTCATGCTCATTCTGGACTAACTGAAGTCTTCAAACACTCTTCAAGGGCAGCCCCATGTAGAGCGCGTTACAGTAATCCAGTCTTGAGGTGACGAGGGCGTGAGTGACCATCCAAAGGGCCTCCTGGTCCATATAGGGTCGCAACTGGTGCACCAGGCGAACCTGGACAAAGGCCCCCTGGTCACAACCGACAAGTGATGTTCTAACATCAGCTGCGGATCCAGGGTTAGGGTTATTTGCGAACCCTCCATGAGGGGCGTATAGTTTCGCCCCCCAGGCTAAGAGATGGAATAGCTGGACCATCCTTGGGAGGGAGCATCAATAGCCACTCAGTCTTGTTGGGATTTAGTGCAAGCTTGTTCGCTCCCATCCAGACCCTGACAGCCTCCAGGCACTGGCACATCACTTCTACCAGTTAGACTACATTGGATGTAATGGATCTGCCAGATATTGCTGGAGAATATTTGAAGGAAATTTCATTTACAGATAGTCCTCATTTACTGACTGTAGTTACAATAGTGATAAAAAGTAACTTTGTGACCAATCCTCGCATTTATGACCTTTGTAGGTCTCTAAAGCAAAGGAAAGCTGAAGTAAGTTCATAGATACAATTAAGGATTCCTTTATACATTACTAAATGTTGAATCCTACTGTGCTCACTAAATGAGAACCACAGGTAGACTTCATTTACGATCACTCTTGGGACCAGCAACTTAAGTCACTAAGCAAAGTGGTTACTAAGTGGGAAATTATGTGTTTCCAGCTTGAAATTGATGAAAGCTGACTTGGGTGACTTTGAGCCTAACCTACCTCACAGGGCTATTGCCACAAGTGTCAAACTTGTGGCATCATATTGCCATCACATGATGTATTGTGACTTTTTCCCCTTCACAAAGCTGGGGTGGGTGTGGCCTGTGCATGATTCTCTCTCTCCCTCTCACCCCCCTCCCTCTCAACAAATCAATACTTGTTACAAATAGTTTTCTACTTACTGTATTTTTCGGAGTATAAGACGCACCTTTTCCCCTCAAAAGAGGCTGAAAATCTGTGTGCGTCTTATACTCTGAATACAGCATTTTTTGCCTCCAGAAACCATGCCCCCTTCATCAACATGGCTGTGCATAGCCTTTAGGAGGCTTCCAGAGTGCTCCTGGGGGCTGGGGAGGGCAGAAATGAGCGAAATGAGCGAAAAACAGGACACTTTTGGGAGGTCTACAGACTGCAATTTTTTAAAAAATTGGCCTCTTCAAAATCTTAGTGCATCTTATACTCCGGTGCATCTTATACTCTGAAAAATACAGTACTTTACTTCACTATTACTATTATTAGGCAAATAAGTCACCTCCGTTATGCATGTAATTTTACCTTTACTTCATGATGACCCAGCAATATCCCATAAGTTAAAAAGTGTCTGAAGAGAGCTCAGAGGGTGGATAGTATGGCAAGTAGTCTTCAACTTACAATCATTCAGTGACCAAAGTTACAATGGCACTGAAAAAAGTGACATGATCATTTTTCACTTGCAACCATTACAGGATCCCCATGCCAACTAAAAACACAAGACTACAGTAGCTTTAGTTTGTCCACATAGTTATTTAATGGAGGAAAGACTAGCATTCCTCAGACTATGATAGTCCAAACAGACACGAGGAAGCACATAAAGCCTTAGTGCAATCAGTGTAAAAAGATAATGTACAATGCACTTTGACTCTCTACTCCAAATCTAAAGCAAGCAGTTTAGAATATAGAAAAGCCTAATAGTTCCTAGATTTGCATTTAGCCTCTTCTTTTGAAGGAACTTTCACGAAGGAAGATGGAAGATCTCCAAGGGAGGATATAATGGAAATTCCATTCAACAATTTCAATATTCTCTTCTAACATGGTAGAGGTGGGTAGTTGCTTGAAGTGTTTCACAAATTGTTCCATTAAGGGATGCAGAAACATACAATGCAGAGAACTTACTGGGGAACAGATTTTGAACAATAACAACCAAAGACTGTACAGTACATCTTACGAAGTAATAGGTACTGGGGGGAGGGGGGACGATCTTGAAATGACCAAATAAAAGAAGGGATATGGAGACAACATGCCCCAATTCCTATTGTACAAAATAAGATTGATAACTCTAAGTCTTATCCAAACTGCCAGGCAAGGAGCTACATTATAAAAGTCAGGGAAAGATCTGAGTGATATACTTGAGCATCATTCAATCAAAAAGACTCCCTTCTGCCTGGCAATGAAAAGTACAGTATCTGAGAAAAGAGACAAAAACACTGGCAATCAGGGTTGCCAGCCATCAAGATGCAATCAAAGGTACTGATATAATTACCATAGCCATGGGGTGCTGGGGTGAAGGAAGCATATACAAAACTAATTGCTTCAAACTGAAAATATATCCTCTAATGATACCAGGTTGTATACATTTTCTTGCAGAAAACACTATATTGGTCATTTTTACAGCAACAATGAGGTTGTTTCCCATTCACAGTATAATGTTGGAAATTGGGGCGTCCATCTGGGTGCTGCGTGACTCCATTAAATAGATAATACATTAACTTCCATGAGAAATGGAATCTATCCAAAGGTGCATGAAAAGAGTACATTTTGTTTGTTGATACACTGAACAAGCTGAACAAAATGTTATGTTGCACAATGCAGCCAATAGTTAACATGTATGCCAAACAGATGCAGACATACAACCATAATCATACATTGTAACATATTATATAGAAACATGTAGCTCCAGGATCCAGTCAGGAAAACCATTCTCTCCCCCCCCGCCCCCCCCAACACAACAAAATAAACTAATCTAAAATGGGACTATCCTGAATTTATTGAGCTAGATATTATTTGATGAGTTGCAAAGATCTTCATTGTCAATTTTGAGGATGACAAAATAATCAAATCCAATTCACATCTGAGAGTCTGGTACTGATCATACTTTCTTTTTGAGCAAAACTTCATACATCAATGCGGAACTGGGAAGGATAAACAATAAATACTGCAAGGCTTGAATTCTATGGCATACCCCATAGCTATCAAAGTTGAGACTAAGACTCTGTAGTGTAGGATTTCCATCCTTGGAGAGCAACTGCCAGTGGGAACCGAAGTAGCGATCCTGGAGATTATATGCTAAAAATCAAAGATGATATTTAGGAGTATTTATTAAGGTTTTTTGTAAAAATAAAAGGATAGGCAGCAATTTTGAGAAATGTTGTTGCCTCATGTTGCACATTAGCTTATAGCAACTGTAATGCTAGAGAAGGGCAATTTAATTCCAACTATGGGTTTTATTTGCAGCAGAGACACTGCTACTGACTAGCATGATTGGCACTCTCATGCAGTGTTTTGGATTTTGACTTTCCCCATAGCATTAGCTGTACTCTAGAAAAAAAATACTTCTGTGATGAGCAGAAGATCTTCCATCATGTTCTGAACCCCAAGAGACACCAATGGTCCTGATCAGATGTAGCAGTGGAGAGCAATAACTCCTTTTAATGTAGTCAGCCACATAGGCAGCTGTGTTATATTCAGCGATGTTCATCTGCTGCTTGGAGATTTGGGAGGCGTCTGCTAAGAAAACGGAAGCAAGGTCTCATTTATCATCTAGCATATACAGTAGAAAATAGGTAATCTTTTCACAAAGAAAAATCTGATATTAACCGTTATAGGCTTGGAAATTCCATTCTAAATAATAACTTTGTTGTGAATTTAAAAAAAAATATGAAAAGTATGTTCTCCTTTATCAATAAGGGCTGTAAGACACTTTGCACTAAATTTTTATGCGGAACCTCAACTACCAGTGATTTCAAGACCAAATGCCAGAAAAAAACTGCTACCTCTTTTAATGCAACAGCTTTTTGGTCAGATGAATAGAGGCTGATGTTTGCCATATGTTTTTTACTGATTTCAACAAAGGCAGAATATTAACAATATTTCTGGCTTATAAGCATCTCAAGACAATAGAATAAAAGCTATCTACTCAAGAATGTTACCTACTGTAACTAAAGATCAAGAGCCTCACACAATCTGATCCGCAGTTCAGGATGTGTTTGACGTTCTTCAGAGATCCCACTGACTGGTCTCCAACCATGGGATCCAGATAAGTGGGTGGATCTTAACAGATTAAACCTGTTGATCAGGTGGCAAGTCATCAAAAGTCACAACTTTAGCACTGAAAAGAATTAAGTCTTGTGCAATTATGGTTGCAGTCTCTTTCAGTAGAGATCTGTTCTCTTGCTTGGTAGGGCAAAGACCATGCCTTGGCAACGGGAGGCTGCCCCAGATGTTGGCTCTGAAGACTTTGAAATTATGTATGAGGTTCTTCTCTGTTGGATCAAACGGCCTAGAGGGATTAAAGGGTAATCTGATATTGATAGCACAGATCTCAGTGTAATATCCTTAATAAGGCTGCAAATGAGTACCAAGTCCAAGGGAGTGTTTCCTAACAGACTGAAGTATTTTGTTGAACATTTATTGCAATCTATTCTAAAAATCCCATTATGCACACTACACCAGATAGGTTGGATATCTCTGTTCTCTGCAAGCAGGTATCAATACTGAACTTCCATTTTTAAAAGTAATATACTGGTATATCTTAGTTGTTACATCTTAAATAAAATCACAAATATGTCCATACATGTAATTCCAAATAGCAATAGAACTTAGACTAATATTACAGTGATTTACAGCCCTCTCTAAGCGGTTTACAAAGTCAGCCTATTGCCCCCAACAATTTGGGTCCTCATTTTACCCACCTCGGAAGGATGGAAGGCTGAGTCAGCCTTGAGCATGGTGGGATTTGAACTGTCAAATTGCAGTCAGCTGGCAGTCAGCAGAAATAGCCTGTTGTACTGCACTCTAACCATTGAGCCATCATGGCTCCTAGAAAAACTTGAACATTTTAAAGCCTACAACATTTACTGATTAATATGCTAAGTCAAACCTTGACTGATTCAAGGAACTGACCCCCACCCAACAAGTGATTACATGGTAATATTTGCAAGCAATTCTCATTTAATTTGTCTCCTTCACTACTGGAGACAAGAATTATAACAGTTATGTTGGATAGATAATAGGTCTATTAACCCATGTAGTGTGACTATAGCATTATTATTTTTCCTTATTATTTCCTTTCCTTTTTATTGGTGGTGATATTATTATTGTTATTATTTTGCTTTGCATGTACGCTGGATTCTTCTGTACCAGAGACAAATTCCTTGTGTATCTAATCAGTTTTGGCCAAATAAAGCATTCAATTCAATTCAATTCTGACAAATAAAATTATAGCAATAAAGAATGTCTTAATGATGAAGTGAAAAAAAATGCTATGGAGCAGAGCTGCAAATCCAAAGATGATTTGGATTTCAAGAAGAAAGCTGTTTTAGAGTATGCACAGGTATAAATGTGCCATTTGCAAGTCTTTGATTCAAACATAGGTTTTTCAGGATTAAGGGATACCCATGAAGAATTCTTGGGGGAAATTACAGCTTCTTTAAGCAGTAACAGACAGATGCTAAATATGCACTTAAGTGCACTCTGAAGCACCTTTTAGTTTTTAATTCAGAATTACTACATACTTTTATTTGGGAGATATAGGGCACAGAGTACCTTGTATTCTAAGGTATATTGATTAAGCATTTTAATGTACCGTACTTCTTCCATACTCCTAGCTCCCAACTATGATATTATATGCCTTTTGTTTTAATAACAACTATAATCACAGGCAATTTCATCTGTTCATCTATAAACACTTACCTTTTGGGAAATGTCATCAAATTTTGCTAGTTCATATTTGTATTACTAATTGAAAGCATTAAATGCTTGTCTCCTCCCGCATTACCATTTTCATTTCTAAATGGCAAGACACAGAGACTAAAAGGTACTAGTAATGTTTCATTCTCCAGATCTACAACAGGGTACAGATCTTGTTGCTAGCAACAGGTGTAAGAATAACCATTACTGATATGGACTACTTCAGACTCAAAGATAAAATGGTGCTCTGGAGAATGAATATATCATGTTTCTTCTGTGAGTTGTAGTTCTGTTCTATGTTTGTTCAGTCATCTGTTCTAAAATCACCTTCATTGCCATTGAATATAAAGTGATTTTTAAAACCTTAATAACATTTTTTTAATTTTTATCTCCAACCCTAGCAACCCATCTCCCAAACACACAAATAAATGCATAGCTTAATAGCTACTTTCCTAGAAGGGCTCCTTTTACACATGTTCATTGTTCCAGCATTTTTCTTATCACTTTCTCCTCAAACTTAATTATATTGTGTTCAGAGAATTTCAAAGCTTTGAAGATTTTACAATTGGAACCAGGATCCAAAGAAGATAAATAAGATAAAATATAGTGTCTGGAACTATTTCTTAAACCTTTATGTTGCTTCAACCATAGCAAATTCTATGTACCATACACTCCAATTCAACAAACAGAATAAAAAAAAACATTTAACACAATATAACAGAAATCTATTTCAAGTCTTTCTGTGCTAAGAAATAATCATATCAACTTGGTGAATCATTCATAGTACAAGGAGGAACCAAAATCAAGTACTAAAGTCTTCCTGGGAAAGCCAAGTTTCAATAGGATTAGCACTGATCTAATTCTGCAGGGAAGATCCACAGAAAGGCAGCAAGAGAAAATGGGCCACCATCATGATGGTTGATAGTAACTCTCATTTAGACTGTGAACTCCCAAGGGAATCCTACCTTCCAGATCTTACTAGACAATCAGGTAGTCCTGGGAGCTGTTAGTCCCAAAAGGTTTAGTATAAGAATCATTATAAAATAGTAATTAGGAAGACAAGAGAAATTTTTCCCTCCAAACTGAGTTGCATGTTATTAAGTTGGAGTCAACTCTTAATGACCATACAGACAGACCTTTTCCATGGTATTCTGCCCTTCAATAAAATAACAGATAAGATCATTACCTTTTTCAATTTGGGGAGTTTAGGGAGATTTGAGACAGAGAGCAGTCCAACATTTATTAAGCTGAGAAGCTCCAAGTTCACAAACTCTTCTGTGAGTCCCACAATTTCACCACAATTTGATCTGCAGTTATCAAGAACAAGCTCTTTGACCTGAAATACATACACACAATGAAGTTATTATTTCTTTTGTTGTATTTTTATAACTCTCAATATCAGGAATTCTGTGGATGATTCATAATCAATTAAAGCATTATAAACAGTAAAATAATGGAATGCAAAGCAACATATAAAACAATGTAATAGATGTGAGCATACCAAGAGCACCACCAACGGCAATAAATAATAAAGAGGATGTCTTAGCTATGGAAGTCAGCTGAGTGACTTTGGGCCAGTCACTCTCTCTCAGCTCAACCTACCTCACAAGGTTATTGTTGTGGGGAAAGTATGAGAAGTGTGTTGAATATGTCTGTTACATGTAAAAATAATAAAGGCTGATACAAATAAAATTTAAAAATACCATAATGAAGCAACACACAAACTTCACTGTGTTCCACAGCCAGGACACCTTTTTTTTGGCAATCATCCAACTTCACTATATGGAGGCACCCTAAGGAAGTCCTTGGGTGAAGGTATTGGAATTCTGGTAAGTAAATACAGGACATGCTCTTTCGGATACGGTGCCCCAAACACCATCTAGATTTTTATGTATATTAATATCAGCACTTTCAATTAGACCTGAGAGGACAGTATAGATGGCAAAGTAATAGTAAAATGTAATTGCAAAAGTCAATTAGTAATCTTCTGTATCGTGTTATAATACACTAATACAAACAGGAGGTTTCTAGAGCATGAATAACTACTGAAAAGCTATTTGTGTCCAATTATATCATAGTGGCTTTATCAGCCAAAGATGATAAAAAGTGCTGTGAGCATCCCTTGAGACTCTAGTGAAAATGATGGGTCCAAACATTTCTATTTCTTAGAGCAGAACTGACAATCTACAATCCTTGAGCTTCCCTTTTTAGCTCCTGGAGTTGCCTTGAGTATAACTGCTGAAATCTCATCAGGTTTTCAGGTGCTGCATCAGCCTAGAGCCCAGGGAAGGGGTGGAGGTGTGGCCGCTGTTATCCGGGAGTCGTTAGTTCCTCGTAGGGTCCCTGCTCCGGAGATTGTCGGGTGTGAGTCTTTGCTGCTAAAGTTGGACCTCAAGGGTCAAGTGGGTCTGCTGCTAACGTACCTGCCTCCCAACAGCGTTGCAGCAGCCCTCCCCTCGCTCCTCGAGTCGGTAGCCGAGCTGGCAGTTGAGTTCCCTAGGCTGATGGTCCTGGGGGACTTCAATTTGCCGTCGCTCGGTGAAAGCTCTGATGGGGCGCAGGAGTTCATGGCTTCCATGACAGCCATGGGCTTGACCCAAGTAATTCGAGGCCCAACCCATTCAGCGGGACACATGCTTGACCTCGTATTTCTCTCGGAGCAGTGGATTTGTGATCTTGGTCTGAGGGGGAGTGACATCATACCCCTGTCGTGGTCAGACCACTGCCTACTGAGGCTCGACTTCCGGAGGCCAAACCCCCACTGTAGGGAGGAGGAACCGACCAGGTGGTTCCGCCCCAGGCGTCTTATGGAGCCGTCAAGGTTCCAGACAGAGCTTGGGGTTATTCCTGACACTCTCGCCCACAGTCCGGCGGAGACTCTGACTGCTGCGTGGCACTTGGCAGCGTCGGAGGCCCTCGACCGGATTGCGCCACTGCGGCCCCTCCGAGACAGCGGATCCCGGAGACCCCCTTGGTTTACCGAGGAGCTCCGGGAGATGAAGCGCCGGAGGAGATGCCTAGAGCACCGTTGGAGGTCCGATAAGTCCGAATCGAACCGAGCAATGGTAACCACCTGCACCAGGGAATACACCAGGGCACTCAGGGCAGCAAAAAGATCACATATAGCCACCCTGGTCGCATCCGCTGAGTCCCGCCCGGCCGCCCTGTTTAGGGTAACCCGCTCCCTACTGAACAAAAGGGAGGCGGGGGAACCCTTGCAGGGCAGAGCCGAAGAATATGCCCAATTTCTAGCGGACAAAATTGCTCGGTTTCGGTCGGACTTGGACTCCATTCCTGCAGCTCCAGCCGAGGCACTGGGGGACCAAGTAGAACAGCTCTGGGTTGAGTTTCAGGATGTTACCCCCGGGGATGTGGACAAGGCCATGAGAGCTGTAAGTACCTCCACCTGTGCTTTGGATCCGTGTCCCTCATGGCTGGTCAGGGACTGCAGTGAGGTGACACGAGGCTGGATCCAGGCGGTTGTGACCGCCTCCCTTCGGGAGGGGAACTTCCCCGCCGCACTGAAAGCGGCGGTGGTGAGACCCCTCCTGAAGAAACCATCCTTGGATCCGGCTGTCCTTAATAGTTATCGCCCTGTCTCCAACCTTCCCTTTCTGGGAAAGGTTGTCGAGAAGGTGGTGGCCTTTCAGCTCCAACGGTCCTTGGAGGAAGCAAACTACCTAGACCCCTTCCAGTCAGGCTTCAGACCCGGCTACAGCACAGAAACCGCTTTGGTCGCATTGATGGATGATCTCTGGAGAGCCAGAGATGAAGGACACCCCTCCATCCTGGTCCTCCTTGACCTCTCAGCGGCTTTCGATACCGTCGACCATGGTATCCTTCTGCGACGACTGCGGGAGGTGGGAGTGGGAGGCACCGTGTTACGGTGGTTCTCCTCCTACCTCTCGGACAGGTCGCAGTCGGTGTTAGTGGGGGGGCAGAGATCATCCCCTAGGCCCCTAAATTATGGGGTGCCTCAGGGGTCGGTCTTATCCCCCCTACTATTCAACATCTACATGAAACCGCTGGGAGAGATCATCCGCAGGCACGGGATCAGATACCATCAATATGCGGACGATACTCAATTGTATCTGTCCGCCCCGTGCCAACTCAATGAAGCGGTGGATGTGGTGAGCCGGGGTCTTGAGGCCGTTATGGACTGGATGAGGGTTAACAAACTTGTGCTCAACCCGGAAAAGACCGAGTGGCTGTTGTGTTTTCCTCCCAAAGATTTGACTAATATACCATCACTCAGGCTGGGGGGTCAAATTCTATACCCCTCAGAGAGGGTTCGCAACTTGGGAGTCCTCCTGGACCCGCAGCTGTCATTTGACCACCACCTAACGGCTGTGACCAGGGGGGCATTCGCCCAGGTTCGCCTGGTGCGCCAGTTGCGACCCTTCCTGAATCGGGAGGCTCTCACAACAGTCACTCGGGCCCTAGTGATCTCTAGGCTGGAATACTGCAATGTGCTCTACATGGGGCTGCCCTTGAAGAGCATCCGGCGACTTCAGCTAGTGCAGAACGCAGCCGCGCGAGTGATTGCGGGTGCTCCTCGATTCACCCGCATAACACCTATCCTCCGCGAGCTGCGCTGGCTACCTGTCGATCTCCGGATGCGCTTCAAGGTGCTACTAATCACCCATAAAGCCCTTCATGGCAGTGGATCTGGATACTTGAGAGACCGCCTTCTGCCAATTACATCCCTGCGACCAATAAGATCTCATAGGTTAGGACTCCTCCGTATTCCATCGGCCAGCCAGTGTCGGCTGGCAACTACGAGGAGGAGGGCCTTTTCAGCAGTAGCCCCGGCCCTTTGGAACGAGCTCCCTGTAGAGATCCGCACCCTCTCCACCGTCCAAGCCTTCCGCACAGCCTTGAAGAACTGGCTCGCCCGTCAGGCCTGGGGATAAGGATAGTCCCCTCCCGAATGATGAATGTATGTTGTTTACCATTTTAGTATTTGTCTCTATTTTGTTGTCTGTATCCTCCCCCCTCCCTAGTTTATGTGAGCCGCCCTGAGTCCCCTCAGGGAAAAGGGCGGCCTACAAATTCCAATAAACTATAAACTATAAACTATAAACTATCTTTGACAAGAAAAACAGACAATAACCCTAAAATTACTTAAGTCAGGGCTCCCCCAATCCCCAGTCTTCAGCCTGAACCCAGGTCATGGCCTTTTGGGAAGTGGGCTGTGCAAGCAGTGGGCATGCAAAGCTCCATTTGTGCTTGTGGAAGGTGCACACGCAAAACCACCCCCTTTCTTCCCCCCTCCCCCATTGCTGCTGCCAGTTCTGGGAGCTGGGGAGGGCTGATTTAAATCAAACACATTAATAAAAAATATGCTCAATCATATCATACTAGTAAGTATTACTGTACTTTGTCACCTCTACTATCAATCCATTCCCAAGCTAAATTCAAGGTGTTGATATTAACATATAAAGAACTGAATGCTTAAAACAATTTATCTGAAAGGGTGTCTCCTATTTTGCCTACCAGGAGAGCGAGCCTCAAAAATCTTCTACATGACCCAGAAAAATGTAAATCAGTCCCACCCATCAGTATAGTCCTCAAGCTTCTCCAAAATATTAAATATAATCCTTAGCCACCAAAAGTTTTCCCTCCTTACTTAATAGGAAAACAAAATAAAATGAACACCATTTAATTGGACAACTATTCAGTGAGAATTTTAAATATCCTAATGACAGAGAGTTTTGGAGCTAGAGCAGCAGGTAAATGAAACTGACGATTACCTATTAAATTATCTAAAGCAGTTTCTTTCTTTGAGATCACATCTCAATATAAGATGTGCAACAAAAATAAGCAACAGACATTATAAGAATAATTTGCAACAGGCTCTATCAGTCCATTTTGACTCCTCTCTAAAAAGATGGCTAAGGGCATTCTTCATCGGTTTGGTTAGCATGGTGATGTGGAACCTTTGGGCATTTTAGATTTAACAGCAGTATTATAGTAAGACACTAATTTCTATAAAAGTATGCATAAGCTATATTACAATGTTTGTGTTACATGAAACATATAAGAGAGTTTGTGTTGATGACTGAATATAGCAATGAAAGCTTTGATAATTATGCTTATAAATTCAGAGAATCAAAACATTACTTTTCATTCAATGGAAAAAGTCCCTGAAAGCTAAGACTGAATAGGCCTTTGCTTCTTACTAAAGAGCAGCAGGAAATGTAGAAGAAAGAAAAAGCATGAGACAAGAATAGCAAGTCCTGTGAGAAAAGAACCTAAACATACTGATATTAGAACACTTGTAGTTCTGGTTATAGTTTTGGTTTGGGGATAAGCATTATCCTGCCAAAATAAGCTGAGACAAAATCTTCAGGAAAAGACAGAAGAACCCACTGTGTTAGCAATAAGGAAATCTTACCACCTGCACTACTATTACTGTAAGAAAACAATCTGCTCTAACAAAAACCTTGTAAAAATAAGCCAGGATGTAGATTTGATTAGAATTATATAATTTGTTTGTGAAAGTTAGAAATTTGATGAAGATAATGAAGGATGGAAATCTGACTAGGCAGAATTTGAAGCTTTTCCAATCAACTTAACTATTCCACTTTGTCCCACTCCAATAATTGTGTAATAGCATCAATGTTAATGCAGATCAACACCTGTATATCTGTGTCTGATTACTAAAATTAGATTTATTTTTTTACAATTCTGTCTTTGTGCTTGTTCATATTTCCACTTTCAACAAACATAATTTAAGTTTTAAAAAATATAAATTTGGGGGTTCTCTTTATGGAAAAAACTTGGCTCTGCTGGCCCTCTATTAATTATTCATTTATTTATCTCAGTGTATCTCCCCAGTAAAAATATTATTATTCATTTTTTATTAGTTTGGGAAATTTGCATTAGCATATCTACCAGTAGTTTGAATTAGATAATAATCTGCCCTTCTATAAGCAAGTGATTTCAATTAGGCTTGCGGAGCATGAAAATTAATTGGCTCTACCTGCCTCAAATGTATAAAGTTCTATTACATGAGCCTGTGACATCCTCCAGTATATTTTTAGGACTGTATGCAAAATGATAGAACTTCATTTTGCAGCTGATTTTATTGCTGACTCTCATATATGTAAACATCACCACCCCCAAACACAAACTAATGATAATTAATGTAGATTCCACAAGTCTAAGTTTTACTCAAATATTTTCTGTGTTTCACGGATCATTCATTCAAAAACATTTCCCCCAAAATAGAGTTAAGCCTGGTGTGGAACTAGGCTTTCAAATACAGTATAGTTAGTTCAGAAATTTAAACACTTTAAATGGATTATATTTGGATTTCAAAACTAAAATGGATTTAAAAAGGTATAATTATTGGGTTACAATCTTGCACCAAGTTATAATTACACACTGTAAGGTTACAGTACAATTACATCTCTTTATTTAAGAACATCTCTCATTCATCCAATGTATCTTAGATTCTATTGAATAATTTTAGGGCTTCTACTTATTTATTACAGAAAACTTAGAAAACTTCAAAGTAAGGAATGGGTAAAAGCTGTTCTTTTTGGAATACATGTAAAATTTATTTCTAGCAACATAAAAATCAGTTCGGTCCAGCAGGCCACTTTCCTTTTATTACAAAGGAGACTGCACTTGAAGTTAAAAGAGAACATGCATAGGCCCAATTTACTAATATGCATATTTATTCATTTATGCACTTTATCTCATGAGCGAGCCACATAAACCACTAAACCATTATTAATACAATTTTTTTTAAAAAAAATCTATAAAACAGTTAAATATTCTGCTGGTATACAAATTAGACATCTAAAAAAAGTAATAAGATAATAAGGAAATTAAGAATATATTAGAGATTTGTTCCAGAAAGATCTTCATAAAGCAGTCTAGCCCACAACATTATTATCAAAGTAGAAGCTTCAATTTCATATCAATATTCTTTAATTCCAATAATCTTCCCCATTTTTGGCGAGCAACAACATCTAGCTATGTAATCCTTAACCAATACAATCAACTTCTGCAGCCACAAGACTTAAGTGTGAAAATCACCAAACATCTTTCCATTAAAAGAAGACATACTAAGGACTGTATCTGCTCATGTCAAATTTGGTCCAGTCTCCAGGCCTTCTAGTATTACAGCAGAATGCAGGTCTCTGCAGAGATAATTCTGCAGTAAATTCATAACAAAAAAAATGGAACAACAAAAGATATCCAAAATTTGTTTGCTACCATTATTTTAAAACATATATTGTTTATATATAATACAGCACTGACTGTCTTTCAACTGTTATCATTATTTTTATTTTAGCAGATAAGAACAGCCAATTCACATTTCTTTTTCTAGTCAAGTAATTTTATGAAATTAAAAGAAGACTCCCTGCATGTTCTGAATAAGCTTACAAACCATCAGAGGCCAAATTCAGTGCTAAGGAAGCAATTAATATAACTACATATTTTTCTGTTAAATCAGATTATACAGTAGACTCTCATAATCAGTTTCCAAATGAGGTATTTTCAAAGTTTGCAATATGATAATGCATTTTGAAGTAAATACTCTCATATTTAAAAACCCTTCCGCTTTCTAAAGGCCCTAAAAGGAATATAGTAATGGCTGAATTATTAAGAGAACCCTAAGGAACTTTGAAGAATCTTATTTCATTTCAAGTTTAAAAGAGAATAATCCCTCTCTACAGGCTCTTTTGAGCAGGCTTGAAACTACCTTGGGCTGACAGATGCATAAGAATGGAGTAACAGCACGATTTTAAGATATTTGCCAGAAATGGCCACCAATTTTAGCTGGAGAAGCCAAAACTCAGCATATAAATTTAAGACTACTGTATAGAGTAGAAGTATGTACCTTGTTTATTTTCTGGGATACCATGCTGGTTTTTGTTAATATTTTTAGGCAGACAAATATTTTATTAGGGTACAAGAGATGAGAGACATTGACAACTTATAGTTCCTGCCTTAAAATAAACAAGTGAAATGTTGTACGGTAGGGTTTTTTCCCCGGCTTCAGAGTACCGTACATATGAAGATTATTGAAGAATATAAAAAAAAGAAGCAACAGCATGGTTTAAAGTTCAGATATGTCAGGAAACCACAGGCAGATTAAAAAAACAGAAAAACTTTTGATTTATCTTCCAACAATGTATGGTAGGATATTTATATTCAATAGGAATCTTTATTTAAAAATAATCTAACTAGACTTCAGAGCACGATCAGACTTTTCTGTCCCAATCGTCCTGCTAAGATACCTATTAAAGACTTTAGTATCGCTTCCTTTATTGCTTTTTCAAAATTAGGATGCAAAACATTTTGTTGTATTTTGCACCACAAAAGCCCTTTTGAGGCCACCCTTGAGTGTGTCCGCCACTGGAAACGCATCATCACAAAATCTTTCAAATTCTGCCACGGAGGCCATCAGAGCCTAGAAGTGGCCGAAAAGCACCTTCCCTTTACTATGGGTTAAAAAAAAAAGAGAAGTTTTTGGCGGGAACACGGTTTGGTGGGGAGAGCGGAATAAAGAGGGCGCGCACGCGGCCGACTCTTTGCAGCTGCGGCCCGTTTAAAGGGGAGGGCGCAAGGCAGGAGCGAAGGCCCGAGAGCGCGGGCGCGCGCAAGGCCACAGGCAAACGGACGCGGCGCCGAAAAAGAGCGCGCGCCCCTTCTTCCACGCGACGGTTGCCCGTTTAAGAGGGGGGGAAACGCGCGCGCCGCGGGCGGCAACACGAAGCGGTTGCTGCGTGCACGCGGGGCACCCTTCGCTCCTCCGCAGCGGCAACCCACGTTCGCGGGACCGACGCAGTAGCGGCGGCAGCGGAAATATGGCGGCTACAGAGTCCCTTCTCGAGTCCGTCAGACGTTCGTTTTGGCCCCGCAGCCGCAACTGCGGCTCTCCCTGGCAGCGTCCGCCCTCAGGTTGCTCTTTCAAGCCCCCCCCTCCGCCCTCCGCGCTTTAAATTTAAAAAACTAGCCCGCTCTCCCCGGGCCGGTGTGCGCGTGTACGGATGGCGAGAGAACAAGCTGTGTCGAAAAGGGAGGACGTCCCCGGCTGTTTCCCATTTTCCCGCCCAGGCTGGCTTACATCCGGCGGAGTCAGGTTTCGTAACTCCAAGTGGATCCGTTTCTTCATCTCCATGACGGCGATGGGACGAACGGGACGGGCCCGAGTTCAGGCCCTGAGCTCACTGTGCCGAGTCAACTCGCAGGGAAGCGGCGGAGGGGGAGTTGCAGGAGGAGGGCGGGAGCGCTCGGCGCCTCCTTCGCTGCGACTGCAGTTAAATTGGCAACAGGGCCCTTAGTTGGAGTGAGCTGCAGCAAAGCGACGGAATGGCCGCCAGGAGGCACAGCGGAGGCGTAGAAGAGGCTGCCCGGAACTTCCTCAGCCAAACCACACCCTTCTCTCCTTGCTGACAGTAGCGGCGTCCCAGCCACTGCGGTCTTTCTCCGGTGGCGCCGTATTTCTACAAGCAATGGTGGTTTAAACCCTTTTCCGATTAATATTCCCCCTCTGCGCAGGAGATTTATGGAAGTTTTCTCATCCCGAGTTTCTTTTGACTAAACATAACGGAAGAGTTAGGTTCTTCAAAAGGTCCGTAATACAAGCCTAAATGCAACAAATAACGCCAAATGTATCCAGGAGTGCTGTTTCTTTCCTACCTGGAAAATTAAGGATGGCGTTCACATCGGACGTTTCTCTGAATGTGCTGTGTTTATTTTCGACATACGAGCCCTATTCGTGGATGAAATGCAGGGCTGATTTTATACATTGCACAAAGTTCTACTAATAGCCCCAATTATAATTGGTTAGATTAAAAAATAAGAATCCTAAACACATCAGAATGTAGCCTAAAAATAGGCTGAATAATTGGCAGGAACACATTTTAAAAACCTAGTGACTAGTCCAAGAATGTTTCTCTCCTTTCATATTGGCCATTGCTTTTCTCTTGCAATCCTCATGTTTTCCCATAGCTTTGATCTTTTTTTTCCTTACAAGAGATAAAGGGTAGTTACCAATAATATTGATTATGAATACTAGATTCATTCTATTATTAAAGCAGGAGAAAAGGGGGGGGGGATGTTCCTATAAGTTTACTGAGATTTGACAGCATAGTTTCCTACCAAACATCATGAATTAAAAATAAACCCCCTCGATTATATTCATATTTCATGTACTGCAAAATTGGAAATTATTCCTGTTTTTTTTTCATTAAAAGACAGGCATTCGGCAGAACTTGTCATTTTAAATCTGACCAGGTAGCAACTTCATAATAGTAATTTATTATTTATTATTCACCAGTTGATTGATGAGTACAAGTGGTTTTCTGTCATACTTGGTAGTCTTGTTATGCCTTCTGGGTTTCTGGAATTTAGAGATCACTGATGGGTAACCCAAGGATGTTTATTTTTAATTTCTTTCTTACTAATTAAATCCCATGTTTATAACTAGACTTCTCATACCTTAAATATTTTGATTGCATAGGCATGAACAGGCATTCTAACCACTCCCTCATTCAGAGTTTGGGTGGTGTACAAATTTAATAATTAAGTGAACATTGTGATCTTATTAATGCAATGATGCAAGGTTCATTGAAATACCATGTTTTCTTCTTTTACCGGATCATTTAAAATGTGCATGTTAATAACAGTGTAACATACACAAATAAGTTAATGGTGTTTTCATCAACATGGAGACCACCGATGCTTTTGGGCAGCTGCAGCTAAATACAGAGTTTGCATTTGCACAGCACAGTAAGCCATAAACTAATAATCCTGTTGTGTAAAGCTGGCCAATGTAGTACTGTAGGCTTATTAATCAATGAATAATATGAATCCAGAAAATGGAACTGAATAAATCATAATTCAATTAACAATTATGACTCCAAGCATATGTCTTTCTAGTGAATGTCTGACAAGGAAGAGACCCAGACCCAAAAGATAATCCAACAACGGTACTAAAAGTTAAAAGCCAGTTTGAACAATATTTAAAATTACTTATGGAAGGACAATAACCAAGGGCATGTGTATGGGCAAATTGTTTCAAAAGACAAGGCTACCACAATGATAGTCTACTTCGGAATGCTGACCATTCCCTTTCTCAATGATTATACAAGGCAGGCAGATTATATTTGGGGGACATGATTCCTAAGAATGTACCTTGTATGAAATAATGAAATAGCAGAAAATATTCACAGAATTGAAAACCAGCTAATTTATCCTTTGGGCTTTTCTGTAGCTTATCATTTTTGAAACAAACTACTAACTGTTAAATGTTTACCTTACAAATTCTACTTTCAGGATGAATATCAATCAAATGTGTCTCCACAGATTTGCAAATTGTGTTCAGATTTACATCTTTAAAAAGCCTATATTATAAAGTGTAGTTATTAATCACACATCGTGGAGTATTTACAGTACTCCATTTATATGATGTCACAACACTTCTGTTTCAACAGCAGGTGATGCTCGTGTTATATAATTATATGTTCTTGTTATAAAAGGAATGGCTGAATGTTTTGACTGGCTTGTGCCAGCTATATTTTATTAACAATAATTAAATTATTTGCATGACCACAAATAAATTAATAATTTTCTTTTTAAAAAATATTTAAAATATTTGAATGGTCATTCATATATGATAACTCTGGATGGCTAATAACAAATATACAGATAACAAAATTTAAAAAAGTAAAAGCCTATCACAGTGATGGCAAACTTTTTTCACCTCGGGTGCCAAATGCACGCACGGGTGTGCTATTGCGCGCACTTGCGTGCCCACTCCCATAATTTAATGCCTCCCGCCCCATGGCCCTTACACATGCATGCGTGACACACACACACACATCCGCTGCCACGTGGATGGCTTTCTTGGAGCCTGGGGAGGGCAAAAACCGCCTCCCCTGCCCCACTGGAGGCTGTTTTTTGCCCTCCCCAGGCTCCAGAGGCTTTCTAGGAGCTTTCCTGAACTTCTGGTTTGCACATTGGGCAGTTTTTCTCTGCCCAAAGGAAAAAACTGCCCAATGTGCAAACATTGGACAGTTTTTCTCTGTGAAAAACAGCCAAACGTGCAAACTGGAAGTCCATTCCTGAACTTCTGGTTTGCGTGTTGGGTGGTTTTTTGGCAAAAAAAACAGCCAAAAATCAAGGCAGAAAATCAGCTGGCCAGCGTGCTGGAGCTGACAGGGCAACACTTTGCTTGCCCTCAGAAATGGCTCTGCGTGCCACCTGTGACACACGTGTCAGGTTTGCCATCACGGGCCTATCATATCCTCAAACATTATACAGATAGTCTTTGACTTGCAAACATTCATTTAGTTCAGTGTTTTTCAACCATTGTGCCGCGGCACACTAGTGTGCCGTGACATAGTGTAAGGTGTGCCGTGGGAAAAATACTTTATATATAGTCAATATAGGCACAGAGTTAATTTTTTTTAACATTTTCTAATGGTGGTGTGCCTCATGATTTTTTTCATGAAAAAAGTGTGCCTTTGCCCAAAAAAGGTTGAAAAACACTGCATTTACTTGACCATTCGAAGTTGCAATAGCACTGAAAAAAATAGATGTATGTCTATTTTTACACTTGTAACCATTGCAGCATCCCCATGGTCACATGATCAAAAATCGGACTCTTGGCAACTGGTTCATATTTATAACAATTGCAATGTCCTGGGCTCATGTGATCACCTTTTGTGACCTGACAAGCAAAGTCAATGAGGAAGCCATATTCACTTAACAAACAGGTTACTAAACTGCAGTGATTTGCTTAACAACTGTGGCAAGAAAGGTTATAAAATGGGGCAAAGCTCACTTAACAACTTTCTCACTTAGTCACATAAATTTTGCGTTCAATTGTGATTGTAAATCAATTTGTAACCCAACCACAAATCATAAATTATCTAATGCCTGAGGGGAAAGTCCACTTTCTAGCAAGGTAGGATTCCTCTGCACATGGGGGGAGGGGGGGTTGTGGAGGGTTGCTCCACAAGGTAAGCACAGCTATGGAAAAGCTTTCTAGGTCCCAGCAGAAGGCAACATTTAAGAGGAAACGAGTGAGTGCATCCAATGCAACCCAGAGATCCTGAAGATAACCTATAGTTATATAGTATATAGGACTTTAAAGGTGATAACAAGATCTTGAATTGTACCCAGAAAGAAAAAGGAAGTCTGTGCTGCAGCAGTGCAGCATGGGCAAATTACAGAGTACCCAGAACTCTGTATACCACTGCATTCTGCACTAGTTGAATACAGTTGCTGAATGATCTTCAAAAGCATCGCTATGTAGAATGTGTTGCAGCAGTCCAATGGGGAGTGACCAGGGCATGATTGACCATTCCTGGTTAAATTGAATATAATTGGGACAGAAAGTAAACCTCCACAAAAGCCTTCTGGCCCATAGCTGTGAGTCCAAGAGGATCTCCAAATTATACAGCAATTCTGTATGAAGGAGTGCTATCTCACCCAGAGTTAGATAGAACTCCAGAAACCCAGAGTCACACTGTCTTGCTAGGGTTGTGTCCTATCTAATTCCTTCCCATTCAGAACCTACAACCTTCAGATACCTGGTTTGCACGTAAACTGGCATCACCTGTCTGGCCTGGGGCAGAGAGACGCCATTATAGATTATCAGTCTTTTGGTGATACTCCATCACAAGCCATGGTATGAATAATAGGGACAAAGACTATTATGTCATCATCAGCCAATTGATGATTCAATAGGTTGATGACTTCAAACTAGGGAATGAATTCATCAATTCACATAGATGGTAAACATAAGGGATGATGCTCCACTCTCATCCCCCCAAACCAGTTCAAAATGATATGGCTCTTGATTATATTGAACATTAGCAAGAGGACTAAGATGGATGCATCATCATCATCCTGCAGAGGTTGTTCACAAGCATGTTCAATATTGAACTCAGAAAGGGATCACCTTCTAATCTGCTTGCAAGTTACTTAACAATAGCAATAGTGCTTAGACTTATGAACCATTTCACAGTGCTTTACAGCCCTCTAAGTGGTTTACAGAGTCAGCCTATTGCCCCCAATATTCTGAGTCCTCATTTTGCCCACCTCGGAAGGATGGAAGGCTAAGTCAACCTTGAGCATGGTGAGATTCAAACTGCGCAGTACTGCATTTCACCTCCTGGAAAATCTTAACCAACTGAGAAATGCACAGGTCGAGAATAGAGATGACCCAGCTCACAGTCAGTCACTCACTGTTGCAGGACAAATGCATAAAATAATCTTAGGTTTTCCTGCTTCTCTTATGAGAATCAGATGATCTAAAAAGAGCATGTATGTTTATCCATATGTGATTAGAATAACTCAGAATGTTCAGGTCCCATTTCAGTTATTTCTCTTTAATTATCACTATCAGTTGACCTGGAAAATCTTCATTAAACTTACAAATTGAGAAAATGATGCATATGAGTTGGTAGCTGCTGCATCTAATTAGAAGTTTCTTACCATAGTCTGTAAATATCCTTCAAGACTGGCTGTGTTTGCATAACATACTGAACCACAATATGTTATGTGTGGTTACATGTGTTTTGATTTCAGTCAATGTATAATGTAAATTTAGGATAAGTAAGCCAGGATTAAATTAGCCACAAGTATTGTATAAATTGCTATTATTGAAGAAATGAATAGAATAATCATGTTTTTGCACAATTTGGCCTTGTTCATAAACTAGGAAACATTATCTAATTTAGCCTGTCATTTTCAATATTTTGCTGGGTCATACTTATAATGTACTTATCAGTTTTCAACAGACTTTAAGAACTCACCAGTTGTTGCTTACATTTTCAAAAGAGTTTTGTGCAGATTATTTGGAAAGCTTTAGGTAGTATAGCGTATATCTTTCTGTTGTTTCAATGTTGAATTTTATATTTTTAATTTTAAGAAGTACCAACGGGATATATATAAATATATAAAAATTGTTTACTTTCTGGGTTCCTTTAACAACACTGGAGCAAAAACTTATCACAATTTAGTTTGTATGAATTTAGCTGCAAATAGTTTAACATTTTAAAACTTGATAAATTTAGCATAATAGGAAGTTGTCCTAGCATTGACTAAGAAAGATTTAAACCCGCTGAATAGTTAATGGGTGGCTGGGTTCACACAAAATGTATACCTCAATTATCCATATGTCTGTTCTGCAAACCTCAAAATATTTAGGATTAGGGATTAGATCATTCTGGCACTCAAATAATCAGGTTATTATTAGTCAAAGCACTTTCATTAGATGTGAAATTATTGCAAATCCTAAATCCAGATAGGTTAGCAACCTTAGCCTGCCCAGTCTAGTCGCCAAGAAAATGAGATGAAGGTGCAGAATCTGAAAATTCAAAGTATATGATTACCAGAGTTTTTACCAACACTAACCAGCCTAAGAAGATATTTCCCAACAAAAGGATTGCAGCACTCATACTACATTCACTGCAACTTACCTAAATAATGAAAAAGGGACATTCACATAATGAAGGCTTTCTAGCATTGTGTTTCAAGGGCTCTTGGAATACTTAGAAGGGTTGGAGGAAATAGGTAGGAATTCTTGTTCTCCAATAAGGCATCCCTTAACCTACTTAATGTGATGGTATATTGAGCCACAACCTAGCAAACAAATTTATCCTAAGGCATTGTCTGGATCTTTCACGAGAAATGATGTGGAACTGGAATGAAGATTTCTCATTCAAATGACACTTTCAGGTAAAAAGACTATAATGTAGCTTAATAATTGCATTTTCCCTAAATGTTTTCTAAAGCTACTGTTTTAATAGTTAATGTCTGGCTATTAGAGCAAACCATGGCTTATTAAACATATCCCAGCTGGGTTCATATACCATACATAAACAGCAGTTTAATATGCTGTTTATAAACAGTTGCTATATTTATTTTATATCTATATTATGATCACAATGACTTGGTTCTCATATTGTGTCAAACCCTAATATGTTTTATGTGACTAGACCAAGAATAAATCTTACTGTGATGCATGTAGGGAGAAATTGTATGTGAGAGATTCTAAATGAAAATCAAGTATCTGATTTGAAGCATATATCCCATATCTGCCATGTATATGGTTTTTTTTAAATAGTTATTTGTCTTTTTCCTTAGCTAATTTGCTTTTCTGTGAAATCCATTTTGGATTACAATTTTACAACAATGTCCATAGTACTTTTCTCAAAATAAGACTGCAAAATGTATTTAACTGCCCTCAAAGTTTGGAGATTCCTATGGGATGAGTTCCTTCACTCCCAAGGCAACCTTTTCCTTTTTTCAAAAACAATACTAAATTTATAATTTCATAGAGAAAAAAATAAGAAAATACTGTGTAAATAATTTCTTTATAATGGGGAAATATTATTGCTGAGCTTCACAGAAATGTTTATTTTATCAGAAACAGTGATAGATTTCTTTTCTTACCTTAAATAACTTGAAAAGTTATGAAATCCTAGCCTCCCAGCTGATATGTTTATAAAAGTTTATAGCAACAAAACAAAAAAAGGTCAGTGTTATACTCTAACGTTCCAAAGGTAATGTAACAGTATGGTGTTTAAATCACTTAGGCAACTCAAAACAAAACACAACAGTTCAGCCTTTTGATGTACATTATGACCAAAATGAAGTACTTAAGTTGAATGACTCAACTCCAGGAGCTACCCATTAAAGAACTATTGTAGTGTTAGCAGCAGATATTTCTTGAATTTCCGTAACATTGGCACATAACATTTTAATATCAGTTAAAATGATAAACATAGTTTATGGCTTGGAAGAAAATTTTGAGTTCTCCATCCCATCTGTCTGATATGATTAACCAAAGTTTATTAAATAAGCAACCATTGGGATTTTATGCAATGAATTAAACTATAAACTGTTTTCAAATTTTATGTTACTTGATAGCAAGCCTATAAGGCTATGTATAAAAAATACATGTAATTTGAAAGAGAAAAACTAATTTCTTGTCATAGAGGTTGGTTACAACCAAAATAATATAAAGGCCTTCACTATTTTTGTTTCACTACCTCTATATAAATAAGTACTTTCAGTTTAGAAAAGCACTGAATGCTTCTGATGAAAATTTATGCCATAATAAACTTGTTGATCTTGAAAATGACTGAAGACTTTTTTGTTGTTCAAGAAAATGTAATATAGGAAACTGCATCTAGTGCCATAATAGAGTTAAGGATTCCTTCTCAATTAATTGAAGCATGCAGTTTTTTGCTATGAGTGCCTTGCCTCTGCATATCACAAAAAGCAGTAGGTGCATTTAGTTCCTTTTACCTCCACCCTTCTTTCTTGTCACTTTTAGTCTGCCCCACCTTTCTGGAGCAGCAAAATAATCTCATTTAAGCCCAAGGGAGGTGTCCAAAGGACAAGGGAAAAAGGAACTCCCAATATTAAAAGGTAATACATATCCAACATTTTACAGAGGTAAATTTCAAGAATATGGTTTAAGAAGAGGGGGAAAAGAAAGTGGAAATTAGGCAAACTAAGAAATGCCAGTGTTTGTAAGATAACCTGGAGTTACATCACATTTCAGTTATTTGTAGTATTAATGGCAAAGTTTGATGTGAATACACAAACACACACACAGAGTGTACAAAGTTTGATGTGAAAAGCTAAAGGATTTTTTCCATTGCAGAACCTTCTTCAAAATAAATTGCTACACTGTAAATGTGCCAAATGTTTCTATTTATTTATTTAGCATATGTTTTTAGAATTGTACTGATCCCTCCCTACAAAATAAATATACATAAAAAAATCTCAGGAGTACTTTCTCATTTAGATTCTCTTTAAAATCTCTTTTATTGGCATATTCCTAGAGAACAAAAAACATAGGACAAGGGATCTTTAAGCAAAGTGCATGCAAATATATACACAGATATATCTGAACAGATTTTTTTCCAGAGAAGTATTCTTATTGTGCCTAAATTTTGCTTGCAATTTTATCTAATAATCTGTTCTTTTCAAAGCTGTTCAAGGAGGTAATTATTTCTAAATGGTGGGGTGTTTTTTCAGGAATTTCCAAATGTGCTATGTTTTAAATAGGGCACATTTCTTTGATAAAATAATTATTTCGTGCAAGGAAAAAGTGTTTGGAAATTGATATGACAGGCTTTTAGCATCAATATAAACACCTTTGCAACTTGATAAGAAAAAATAGTATTAACATAGCCATGTCCGTGGCAGATAAGATGTGTAGGGCGGGTAGTCTGTTTCTTTTCCCCCCCTCCGTTTTGGAAATTCTTTTTGAACTAAACCATTAGATGCGTTACATGATCCTATGGTGGAGCTCAGCTCCTTTTTCTATATAAATATTAAAATAAACTGTTACAGATGGCAAATTTAGAAAAGGATCATTCATACTCTGAAACACCACAGCAAGCAGAGGCCACACCTGAAGAGTATGCAGTTGCAGGTAATGCAAATTATTTTGGGGAAAGGGATTGCTTTTTGGGAGACAAGTTTGCATTTTTTTCAAGAATTACCTAATCTATGATCCTTGCCCCTAATAAACCTCTATTTTTATTTTGCTTTCGTTGGGAGGATTTTCTGCAAATATTGTTTGTGTGCATAGGTTTGGCTTGAACCAGGTAAAAGCAGAAGCAAAATGTTAAATATAGCAGAAGGTTATCCACTCTACTTTTGAACAGCTTTAGACTTGGACTGAGATGATGAGTTTGGATCTGGATCTTTAAGCTCACTGGGTGCTCTTAAAAACTCCTCACCTAATTTATCTTGCAAGGTTGCAGATGTAGAATGAGGAAGTACAGGATATAAATATGGATCAAAAGAACACTGATTTGTTCAAACTGCTTCCACATAAAATCTTCCACCTGTCTTCATCCTCAAAAGTCTGGAAAGTAACCCAACCTTGGCTATACTTAACAAATGTATATTTCCCTATAACATTGTTTGCTATAGGGAGGCAAATGAAAAAGACCCAAGGCATTTGCAAAGGAAAATCAGAGACCAAGAGAAATGCTGAAGTATATCTACAGTAGAGCTAGCCACCAATTAAGTCAAGGGAACAGATGCAACTTGCAAGCATTTTATTTCAAGTGTCAGGAAAGATGTGCAAATTATTACTTTATTGCCTTAATTTCATTGCCCGGGAAACAAAGAAGCCTTGATGGGATTTTCTGCCTCAGATACCAAAATAATTGTTGGATGCCATGTTCTATCTTAACTTAGGGAAAGGTTGGGTGCTGTTTTATGTTCTGCCTCAGGCAACCAAATGTCTTAGACCCACTGCTAATTCTCCCCACACCCGCCATAAATTGCCATGAATAATAGAAGGAAAAGCAGAGATAAATGTGAAAAGCAGGCAGATAAATACCATGACTATATTAGACTTGTTTTCAGTCCAGGAGTGGGAACATGGGATAATATGGCTGGGAAAATGAATTGGCATGAGAAAATAACGGAAAGAATTTTTTTTAAAAAAACTATTTCTGCTAGTTGGATGTCCTCATGCATGTCTATCATAAGTGTCCATTATCTTCATATTAGCCTTACAAAGAAATAAATCCTATTGTTGAACTCTAGCTTGAATTCAGAATATTCATTTCTAAATACACATCACAAATTGTGCAGTCCTTTTTATTTCTGTTGTAATATTGAAAAAGGCATAAGAGCAGATGATATTGCCATAGAATTGCTGGGTTAGGCAACTGTGGTCCTTACTGTGAGAGAACAGTTTGTCAATCCAATCTTTCTGTTTTATGCTCCACTTTGGGGGTGGGGGTATGTGGGGAGAAATACAGTATTATTTACCCTTTTTTTGCTTCATTGTACCAGTTGGACGTTAGTACAAAGCAAAAACTATAGAAAATGATAATGTGTAATGATGAAATGATGAAAGAGTGTTGGTGCAGTAGGTACTAGCTAAATGGTAAACTATAGAGAGAAAAACTCTTTACATTGCAAGATACTTGGTGCTTTTCTCACCATCAAAGGCTGGAGGATAGATTCATTTCATGCATTGGGAGACATCACTTGCTGCTGAAGTGGACATTATGCATAATACTCCACATGTGGATTGAAACAAACATTTGTGACTTGCATGAATCCAAAGCACAGAAAAGCATCAGGTGACAGATGTTAATAAATATGCTGATGCAAGGTTTTTTTTTTACGGTAGAGTCTATTTAAGGTAGATACCCTTTTAATACTTATATTTGAATACCATAAATATAAATAAATGAACCTTGAGGTGCCACTAAAAAAACTCACTGCTGCCGCTGATGTGCTTCTATTACAAGTGTGGAGTTAATTTATGTCATGGGTATAGACCACTTGTCCTCTTGATAACCTCATTTTATAATAGCATTATGAACAGATTCTAATGAAGGAGAATCAAGTAGAAATGTCTCAGACTTTGGGGAAACCATTACCTGAGAAAAATGTTTAAAAGTATTTATGATCAAGATGCACCTATCTTACATGTGTCGTGCATCTGTGACAAAGGCAAATGAAATGTAGATTCTGTCACAGCTAGAAAATTAAGTTGTTACCACATGTTATAGCTTTCATATCTTAAATGATTATGAAATATCCAATAATGGCTATATAAAGAGGCTCTTATAGATTTTTTTTCCTCAAAAGGAAAAAATGGGCTATTTCCCATTGTGATATTGGTCAGGTTGAATGTTACTCAAGTAAATGCTGATAGCACATGGAATCTGACATGCCCAAATCAACAAGCCATACTATAAACTTTCTTAAGGTTGTTCTGTGTATGTTATCTCCAATAACAAAAAATGTGTCTAAGTTCAGAATTCATCATCAAGCAAAGTTCTACCCCATGTTCTCATTTTCTGTTTGGACAAAAGTGTCTGATGTCATTTCTCTAATCTGGAAAAGATGTCTCTTTCTTCTCTCATTTGGAGTTGTGATAGGTGGGTCAAAAGTGACATGCAACACAGAAAAATGCACCAGACTTGTTTTTAATGAAATTAATTGTACCCAGGAGTGAAATCCAGCAGGTTCTGACAGGTTTTTTGAGTAGTTCGGAGAACCGGCAAATGCCACCTCTGGCTGGTCCCAGAGTGGGGTGGGAATGGAGATTTTGCAGTATCCTTCCCCTGCAACACCCACCAAGCTACGCCCACCAAGCCACACCATGCCCACCAAGCCACGCCCACAGAATCGGTAGTAAAAAAAATTGAATTTCATCACTGATTGTACAGCCTGCAGCAGCAGGTTACATTACAGTGTAAGTGTAGCTAAATGGATAAACATGAACATAGGCTGACTACAATTATATGAAGATACTATACAGAGAGAATTAAGCTTTAGTATTTTTAAAAGCTTTGGCTGCATAATTGCTTACTGAATTTTGCATACTAAAATAATATTTGAATACACTGGAGTGGTTTTAACAAGGAAGTAAAATAATAACTTTCATTCCGATATTTCTCTGGCTTGTCTCAGCAGATTTTTTTTAATGGAGACAAAAAATGAGCACATATGATAAATCTTTCAGCCATTATGAAAATATTTAATTGGAATAATGTTCACTTTGTGTTCATGTAGCCAATTAAATACCTACGGGTTTTCAAAAAACCTCTCCGCAACCGTCATGCAAAGGCATTCATTGTAGGCATTTAATTTTTTAATCATAAGAACCCAATATATTCAGTACTAGTAGTTGCTGAAATGGTTCTGTCATTGCTTTATTCAGCATCTATACCTGCAATATCGATTTCTCTTAGCATAATTCATGCAACTCTTGTTACCTCTTGCAGATGTTGGCATTTCACACCGTTTGAGAGACCGCGAACTTCTCAGAAAAAGAAGAGCAGAAGCAGAAGAAAAAGACACTGAACAGTGGGTTCTGGGGTAAATTAGGATGGTGATGAAGTGATGTTTATTTTAGAGTTAAAACAATCTGCTGTTTTGTATTTGTTTGTACAAAGCTTTTAAAAGGATGTTTTGTGTCTAAATAATGACACTGACATGACTTTTGCTCTCATAAAAAGCAAATTAGTCACATGAAAGTTAAACCAAAATTGGTAGAATAGATTTCTCTTCTAAGACAAATAAGAATTTTTTTTTTTGCTTTTCCTCATATAGAACTCTCTCCTAGTATACCTCACAAAGCTACCCTTCTTCTTTGCCCATATTTCATTCCAACTCAAATATTAAAGTTTTTGCATATTCCATTGCTAGGTAACATGACATCCCCCAGTTGTACCCTTGAATCTTTTGCCCATCTCATTCTCACAATGACATGTATGTTTTCACAGAAATGGTTGGAATTTAGGTGACTCTGAAAAGGCATGTTTTACTTAATTGCTCAGCAACACCTACTGAATCTGCTCTATGCCCAGGAAACAGAATTATGCAGTTATTACCCTAGGCCCATAAAATAGATTTGCAACATTTAATTTAAAATTTTGCAATATTTAATATTTGGCATCATTCATTTTGCTTCTTATATTGTAGAGATACAAGCAAGGCATTATACTACATACAAAAAAAATCCCCTTTGACCATGGAGCTATTGTTTTGGCTTCTGAAATTTCAGTAGACATACTTTTGTGTCATAAATGGTAAAACCTTGTGTTAGTGTCTGTGTGTTTATGTTTGTGTGTGTATATGTATCTCCACATATCAAAGCATGTTAAGTTGCATCTATATCTAATGTCAGAGTTTTTTGTTTGCCATTGTACAATATCCTTAGAAGATAAAACTTTGAGATGGTGTATCAACCAGGTTTTAATTTTTTTCTGCAACTTTTCATTGTTGCTACAGCTATGGTTGCAACCCTTTCCATCCACAGTGCATTTATTAAGTTTATTTCTTGACCTATGCTTACCTAATAACCATAAAGGAACCCCAGCAAGGAATGGAACTTTTGTGTGAACAATGTGAGATAAGCAGCCATATAAACCCTGAAAGGAAGGAAGGAAGGAAGGAAGGAAGGAAGGAAGGAAGGAAGGAAGGAAGGAAGGAAGGAAGGAAGGAAGGAAATACATTTTTTGGAGAAATTGATTGAAGGTAGAAGTCATAGACACCACCACCTATCCTTTTTGCCCAAGCGTTCCTCTGCTGCCTGGGTATGATTATGGCTTTGAGTTCTGCAGGATGTTGAACCACTGACCAGGAACACATTCAGTTCTCTCTTGAATTGGGGCATCAGCTTGGGTTTGTTCATCTTGAATGGAAAAGGTGCTATATAAATAATCTTAATTATCAAACTGAGAATTTTAATGTGATTCAAGAAGTGAGTTAATGGTTTAGTAAAAAGCCCCTTCGAAGCAATCAGTAGGGTCCTAGAATTTACAAAATGATTCTTATGTGTACATTCACCTAGGGAGCAAAAGAGACACAAGCGAGCACGGAAAGGAAGAGCAACTGGAAGGGCCCGAGGCCGGCGCCAGACTCCACAACCAGAACCACAACCAGAATTGCAATCAGAGAAAGCCGAGAGTCATGAAACACAAGTGACCACAGTGGAGGAGAAACCTGAAGTCACTCATGGACTCCATGAAGAATACTCTGTCCCTCTGGTGGTAACGGAAGGGTTGTATTCCCAAGAGGAAATAACTCCATCTGTTTTCAGATATGGTAAGTTCTGTAATAGCAGCCTTTGAAAATAAAAGCTCTTTTGGTGAGAAGAGTATTATTTAGCCCAAAGGAAATTTGGTCTGGATGATAAATAAGGTCTCTGAAATAATTTTGGAGAACATCTTCCCTGTCCCTTTCCATGGTTCTTCAGTTGGATCAGATAAAGAGTTTAGTACAAATGTGTCCAACCTTGGCAATTTTAAGACTTGTGGCCTTCAACTCCCAGAATTCCATGCTGGTGGGGAGTTCTGGGAATTAAAGGCCACAAGTCTTAAAGTTGCCAAGGTTGGACACCTCTGTACTAGTAGCTATTTCAATTTTATTACAGAGCAAATAAAGTACAACAGTAGTGGTTCTTTGTGGAATTATTGAACAGTTGGGCCCCTTATATATAATAAGAGGAAAGCTGTTGTATCTGAACTGCAAAGTTCTGATGACCATCAGGGGACGACAAAGAACAGTCAGCTGGTAGTCATCTTTTGCAACCCTTATTTGGTAGCCCTAATTTAGAGTTTTGGCAGGACCGTTAAATTTGAACTTAGCCAGCTTTCTATTTCTCCTATCATTATGTTCTCCTTTATTAATTTTGGCTAAAAGGACAACTGCAACAATATCAGGGCCAAATGATAGATTAACATTTATTTAATTGATTGATTAGTTCATTCATTCTGTTTGCATAGTCGCCCAACTCACTTCAGTGATTCAGGGCAGTTCTTAACAATTAAAACAGTATCCCCCCAAAAACCCACATTAATTAAAAAAAAGCCTATAAACTTACAAACTGTCAATAAGACTGGATTAAAAACAGAAAAATAATCCTAACCAGTGGCAAAATTCACTCAGTGTCCTGCTTTCTGCACAGCCACTGAAGATGCTCTTCTGTACCACTAGATCTCCAAGTATGGTGGCAAAGTCATATTTTCAAAGCCTGTCTAAAGGCCAACAAGGTTGGAGATAATTAGTCTGCAGAGAAATGACATAAATGGCAGAAAAGACTCTTTTTAGATCCCATCAGATGACACTCCTTCATAGACGGGACTAGCAACATGCCTCTCCTGCGGGATCTGATGAAATAGGTAGATGCAACCAGAGTGAGGCAGTCCCTCAACAGGAGTGTGTTCCTGCCTGTTCTAACCTCTTCTATAGAAGAGGTTCCACAAATCTACTGTGCTGTTTAGAACTGGTTCCAACTCTCCCCCACCCCTGCCCAGCCGCACCACACTTTCCCTGTCCGCCACTCACTGATTAGCTAGCTCACCAATTGCCCTGCCCGTCTCTAAACCTTAAAGTCTTAAAGCTTTCAAGTTTGAACATCCCTCGGGTTTTTTTCTAAAGAGTTATGGGTACAAGGTTCTTGTAACTTGACAGCTTTAAGACTTGCCTGCTTCAAATGCCAGAGTTTGTGAGCCAACATTTTGTTTCCTAAGCAAGAGCGTTGTTAAGTGAGTTTCACCACAATTTACAAGTTGGCCACGCCCACCCAGTCACATGAATGCCAAGCCACTCCCACAAAGCAGGCCACACCCACAGAAGAGGTTCTAAAAAAAAATTGAAACCCACCACTGTCCCTCAAATATCCCGTTCACATACCATATAATGCTAGTGTGCTATATTTTTTTTAATACTTTGCTTGGGATATCTAGACTAGGAAAGTGATATGGAATATTTTCCCCCACTACCATTCAGAACCTTCCACAAGTACTATTGAAATATACAGTAAATGTATCACAGATCTGATGATATGTCTCTTGCATCATATGTAGCCTGGCCATTTGAGTGTAAACTCACTCAACAAGGTAGAAAATACTTTTAATGGAAGGAGTAAATTCCAGTTCTTTCCTAGAGAGTTAAAGAGGAGTCTTAGGAAATAAAATAGATGTACATGTGGCCCTCAACTTACAACTGCAATTAAGACCAGAAATCCTGTCACAAGTTGTTATGGTCGTAAGTTGAGGCACTTCCAGTCGAGTTGATTGGGAGTAATTTTCTGCCCCTTTTTGCAAAGGTCAGTAAGTGAATGCTACACTCATTAAGCAAACACATTCCTTTGAATGGGAATTCTTTTTTTTTTTTTGGTTGAAAAAGGCCAAAAATGCAAGAACCGGGGGGGGGGGGGGAGGGACAGGACATTGTGAATCACAGTTATGTGACTGCTGAATGTTGCAACCGATTGTAAAACTGACTCACCTGATGGATGGTCATTTGTGTATGTGTGTGTGTGTGTGTGTGGCAATCATTCATGATGGCCAAGTATGCTTTATGGGATGCAAAGAACCATTGGATGGCTGTCATAATGTTGTAAAATTATCCAATCAAAATATAATTGGCATCGTATTTTAAAATAAGTTTATATATTAGAAAAAGACGTCTGTAGTCTGCCATGTAGCTGTAAACTAGGCTAGTGCTTTTCAGGTTGAGGGAGAATCTATGCCCTATGTTAAAGTAAATACAGCTTTCAGTTGGTTTCTTTTTGTGTGATGAGAGGGAGTCTCATCTCATGCCTTTCCATAAGTGACTTGTGCCACCATTGTCAAAATGTAATTCTCTAGTTTAGTGTGATTGAGGTGGTTCTGCCATCAAAGACTCTCGTTGATTAATTACTGTACTCCAGCTTTAATGGACAGAAGTATTAAAAAGACAATGTTAATACCTATTGTAATTTATTTTTCATCACTGGAGCCCTTTTTGTGTTGGTACACTTTTACTTTATTTTAAGATTTGAATGTAACCTTTTGTTGTATTGAAAAATCTCTAAAGGGATTACAGGAAAATAATCACAAATACAATGATTTGTGAAAGCCCATAAATATTTAAAGTAGCTGGTGCCTTAGGTAGCAGAGAAATAGCATCTGGCTGATAATGTTTACCTTGCAAACATTATAGTTGTGGAAACTAATGGTTTTCATAACAATAGTATTTGGAGAATTGTTAGTTTTAATTCTTCTTTGCTTCTGTTACTACAAATATGTCATCATTAATAAAAAAAATATTTGAAGACATTATTTACTGTATAATCAATTTGGAAGTTGATGTTTCACTCCTTTTTGCTTAGATAGTTAATCTTGGTTATAGTTATTGCTCAGAGACATCAGCATTGTTTAGACTAAACCAACAGAAATATTTGTATGTGATACCTTCTTTATTCTGCTTCCCCCCAGCTCAGCACCCAGGATTAGAGGAGACACCAAGACCAGAAGGCTCAGAGGACCCCCAATCTTTGGAAAATGATCACTTGGAGCAAAATTTATTTGGCTTTTAATTGAAAAGTTGTGGATTATAATTGTTCCTTATTCAATGTGGAAAAGCTGTTAGGCTACATGATACCTATCATTCTTGTGTGAGCAATAAAAATTTGGTAGCCTTTGTTGTAATTTTCCTGCAATTTCTTCTTTTTGAAATACCCAGTGACTGTGTCTTCCTTTGGAGGATTCAGCACAAGGGATTTTTTTTTTAATGTTGGGTTTACTGACCTATGTTCAAATGAAGTAGCTTCTTCATCTAGTATCTTTAACATGCCTTAGCCTGGAAGGATCATTATCTTCAACCATGATGATGGAGGACAAGGGTAACTATCATCCAAGCCATTGTGGAGCTCCAGGCTGGGAAAATTTGAAATAGAGGCAAGCAGAATGCCTCTGCCAGATAGCAGCCATCAGCCTTTTTCACATCGGAACTGTCTAGAGGGAGATGTTTTGCATCCATCTATGGGTGCTTCATTTGCTTATAAGTAATGTGTTAGAACAGGGAAGAACAAAGATGAATAATATAGAGGAATAAGCAAAGACTCTCCAACATTTTTTTCTCCTTATGTTTCTTATTTGTAGTCATTGGGGAGGTGAATGTTTGTGCTTCCCTTCACAGAATTATCAGGAAACAATAAATCAATTAGTCGACCTCATTCGTGCAAGTTTTTAGGCCCATCTCAGAAGCAACTTATCCCATTTATATACTTCTGTCATTTTCCACCATTATTATTTTCAAATAATCCACCGAGGGGAAAAAGTCAAACCACTGTAGGAGGTCTTTAGACTAATATATAACACTTGGAATTGTCTATTTAGAACAATCTCTATATTAGGACAATGGGTTTTAGCCCTATATTGTTCTTTTTCCTTTTATATATAGAAATTATGTGTTTGGGACCATGCATGTAAAGCCTTTAACAGGGACTGGGTAATCCATGTGTAGATGTACAGAGTAATATAGTTACACACATCTCCTGCTTTTCTGATTTCGCCTGATAAGAATAAAAAGAAATACAGGCTAGTAAAACTCTTGACATTAATGACATTTTTACTTCATAACTCTTAGAAGCAGCTTGAAGGCAATGCATGGTCAGAGTTTGAAACAGATGGATCTGGAGATTTGGAAATGTTTAAAATAATTGCTAAGTCGATTTATTGCAGAATTTCTTGTCTTAGTATGTTTAGTTTCTGTATACTCTTCAGAGACTTTGGCAGTGAATGGTTTAGGAAATTAATAAATCAATATATATTCTATGAATTTGAAATGTTTGGCATATTTCTATGATCTATAATTGCCTTTGTGCCAAGAACAAGTGTAGAAAATGGCTGCCTTGACCTGAACAACTGGAAGTCCTACAACAATCATCTATCTTGCTCCTCTCAAAGCATTCCCACTCCCTACAAAAGGAGTGAAAGAAAGAAAGAAAGAAAGAAAGAAAGAAAGAAAGAAAGAAAGAAAGAAAGAAAGAAAGAAAGAAAAGGCCAGGAGCCTAGTAGATCTTGTCCCCTAATGAAGTGAATGTGGAAACAAATTCTTGCTGATTTTACTCCTGTTCTTTCCACTATTGAAAGGAAGCTGCTAAACTATTAAACCAGCATTAATCTCAAGGGACCTGAAACACAGGAGCCCAGAAAAAGAATGAGACAAGAGTTCCATCCAATGGTGACATGGAGTCACAGCATCTAACAGCAACATTAACAGTAAAGTTAATGCTGACTTAATAATACCCTGCCCTTGTGAGGTTTCAATTAAATCATATCTGAAATGAGAACAGCTTTACCTTGATGATGATATCATGGAGAACTGAAATTGAGGGACCCTTTCAAGCTAGCACATATTATACAAAGAAGTGACCTAAACAGTACTGATTTTGATTGTTTTACTACAGAGAAGAAACAACTTCAAATTTCTACATTTTTAAATTACTACTCTTGGAACCCCAAATTCAATCGACCGATGCAAGGTGAAAAAGAGTTACAGAAGTCAAGCACCCACATATCAAATTTAAAGAGTATTCTAAACTTAGAGCACAAAGCGGAAATCAAGATGATGCTTCCATTACTAAAATTGAATCTCGTACTCCTTCCTTAAAAAAAAAAAATCGGCAACCTAATTTACAGAAGAAAAAAGCCTTTTGTTAATTGGGTGGTATCCAAAAACCTTTACAGATATATTATCAATCACTCAGGATTTCAGCAAGTCTTAGTCTTCTTTCTGTCCATCTCTGCTTTGGTTCATTCGGCTTTTTGTTCATTTTTATTTTAGAGCAGTAGTTTAATTGTTCTGGGGAATGTGCAGGAATGTTGCTGTAGACTAGAAAAGCAGAAACATCCGTCTAAGAACAACTCCCCCCCCCCCACAGCTTTTTTTCATCTGCAATGAACATCATTGTTCAGGGACTTCCTAGTTCACGTGATAAAATAGTTTGGCCCAACAGGGCTGCTCACCATTCTATATGGATCAAATCCCTGCATCAGAACATTCTCCAGATTGCCTCTCACGTTATACAGGCTCTTTAGTTAAAAAGTCAGTGCTTGTATAACAAGCTCTGACAAAAAATGGATTGCTTCCCTAAGAATCAAACCACATCAAAATAGCTTTTCAATGTTTTACAAATTATAAAATGAATGGAATACAATATAATTTACTACAGTCTAAATTATCCCGTGGAATTCTTTCTCAAACTGCCTTTAAAATAACTAAAAGAATTTGCTTATTTGCATGCCACAGATTTTTTTGTTATAGAAAACTTAAAATACTAGAGATGAACTACACAATAGGTGAAGAATGTAAACTGCAACTGTTCTCCCATCTTGCAGTGCAAAGAAGAAAATTCAATCCTTTTTCCTATGCTGTTTGGCTATAAAACATACACCTGCATAGCAGTAATTTCAATGCAAATCAATTCACCTGGTACGAATGAAAAATTAAAAATAGAGCTATGGGAGTAGCAACATATTTAATTTAGTGTCCATCTTGATCCACACATAATGCTTGAAGAAAGGCCACCTCAGTTAGTAGATCATTATCCTTTTGTCTTGGGTTCTTTCTGTCTTTTCAAGGTAGAGGCATATATACAATACATGCATGACTGAAAATACTGAGACAAAGAATGGGCCAAAGAACAGTGCAAGAAGTGTTTGAAGGATACAAGAGCATTCAAGGTTGCTTGGGAGATGTAATTTGTTGGTACAGAATCTGATAGTATTTTAACAAAAAGAAAGTTTTCAAAATTCTTATATAAAACAGAATTCCAGAACTTATTTGTACATCCCTGCAGGTTGCTTGGACAACAAAGTCAGAAATGCAATAGAATAAAAGGGGTATCAATTGGTCTGTGGTTGAAGGAAAGTATCTTCTTCTCAACTGCATAGAACTAGCTGGCAATAAATTGAAGCAATTCCGACCCCTTCTCCTTTTACCAAATTAATTTGGTTGCTACACTGAACATAGAATTAACATATGAAAAGCAGGTGCTATCCAAATTACTGGTGGGAGCCACTAACTTCAAAAAAATTTGACACATTACACAGATGGTGTTTCTCTCTAGGGTTTTTACTAAATGAAATCCATTTTCATAAATGCTTTACCTTAGAAAATCTATAAAGATGTTGGGAACAAACAATAGCAAGAATACGCTGAATTTCGTGCCCTTCTTCTAAGTATCCAGAGGAACCTAATTAGCTACTATTTCTTCAAGAATGCTGAATTCTGACACTTTTGGTCTAACCCAGTAAGTCAAATTCATCATCCTGAACACACTATCTGGCTCAAACTCTGCATGTTCATCATATGAATGTTATGGTCCAAAATTCATTTCAAATCTATAAGTGCACGTCCATGGAAATTGAATTTTGAATATTTTCTGTGTTAAGAACTTCCTATACATAGAACATTAAGGAAAGGCTCATTAGAACTTTTCTAACAACTAAATAACTAATATGTTATTACCCTGAATTTGCAAAAGATTCTTTGTCATTTATAATAAGTTAGTCTCTCTATTCCTGAAGTCTGAAATGATGCAACCGTAACAATGTTGTACTATGTGATTTATAGGGACGTGTGATATTAGTCTTGTTTGGATTGTAAACAGCTTTCAGCTAATGGGAGTCCTGATACCTATAGTTCTTATTAAAAAGTTAGTTTTTTGATCCAGGATTGCAAGACGATAACCTATAGGATTTTACTCTTTTTACTTTTAATGATAATGTACAGTATTTGATCATATGGGTTTAGCCATTCATTTTACAGCTTTTCTTTGTATTTCTGCCTCAACTACCAGTATAACAATATCAAAATCTTGATTGCTATGAAAGATAAGTAAAGTAGGGTGAGCAGAAGTCTTCAAAAAAACCCAAAACTGCCCCCTGGTAAAAAGCATCATTTTGAAAAAAATAGAATTGCCTTTTTGGGTGAATCATTTGATTACTGTGTTATTCAGAAAATATACAATAGCTTTTATGTTTTGAACACAGTATGTATTTCTCAGTCGCAAAAATCGAAGCTGAATTTTAAAAGCAGGGAAGTTACCGAATATGGACAAATGTCTTCTTTCTAGGGGTGAATTTGACATTTTCTTATCTCTTACGCATAAGCCATTAGTAAATGTACTCCTATCTGATTACGTAGCTGACTATACAGCTGCTAAGCATATATTTTTACAACCCATAAAAATGAAGAGAAATCTGACTTAATTTGATGAACAATACATGCACTGAAGTGTGGAGGCAAGTTCCTTTATGCGCTGCAATGCAAGCTATCTAACTGAAAATAACCAGCTACAAATCAGAAAGTTCCAAGAAAATCAGTTTCAAAGGTTATTTATTGCATTTCCAAAGCCAGCAGAAAGCATTCAAACAGAAGGGTGAATCATTGACTCCACATTTATTTCTCCAAATGAACTTGTGAGTCACTGAAAACTTGACATTGAGGGTATTAAGCATACACCTACTAGTTATTCATAATATTGCTAATAATTGGACTAGGTAAAAAAAATGAAAAAGAAAAAGCTTGCTACTTATTGAGGCTACAGCTACAACAAATGATTTTGTAAAGAGGGAGCTCACAAAAGAAAAAGTGGAGGAGAGTTGACAGGAATGGAAAAGCACACAAAAAGATCTGATACGTTGCATTGCCTTTGGTTCTGACAGGTGGTGCGTTTCATAGCTCACAGCATGAAAGGGTCCCCTGTGTCTTCTCAACACTCTCACCTACACAGCAGAGTCATTAGCTTCATACTGTATAGTGCATTCGCTTCACAAAGTTAAATCTTTACACCAGCCCTGCATTGTGAACACCTCCATTGTCCTGTTCCTCTTACAGACTTAAATAATGGCGCTGATTGGCGTATCGATGTGCAGTCTCACCGAATGAACACCACAACCTTCCTGCCGGTGCCAGGGTAACATGCTCACGATGGTAATCTAAGCCCGAGGGGAAGATAATACAACCGGAGATCTCACCCTTCCCCTGCCCTGCCTTGCTCTCTTTTTCCCCTAGCCAAGTTTCTCCTTGACTTCAGATGGCTGAAACGAACCTTTCCATGTTACTGGGGTAAGAGGTGTGGCGCAGGTAGGCTCCGGGACTGCTGAGCTGCCCACCGGCATTGTACCCGTGAGCCAAAGAGCTGTAGGAGCTAGGCGACATTCTGCCATAGAAATCCATGCTGTCATTAGTGATGGGGGGTGAGGTAGGTACTCCTAGACGGGCAGAAGCCCCAAAGAGGTTACTGCTGCTGCTCTGGGAATAAGCGCCTTGGTTAACCTGGAGTTGCTGGGCACTGGGGATGGCGTAAGAGTAAGGCATGGTGTTGTGGGGCCTGCCTAGACCAGAAGCTGCGGTGCAGGCTTGGTTAGAGTAAGCTGCGGACCCAGCAAAGGAGCAGGCATTGCTAGGAGAAGAGTTTATGTCCATGCTATGCTGCTGCACCAGCTCCGGGCTCGGCTGGGCCATGAGGGGCCCCAGGCTGAAGAGGGGCGGCTGGGAAGGATAGCAGAGAGCAGCAGGAGGGGCGTAGGCTGAGCTCAGCGAAGGCCCGACGGGCTGGGCCGGCGCCTCGTGCATGTAGGCCGGATACGTGGAAAGGTCGCTGCGCTTGAAGCGCTTCCTGCGGCGCAAGAAGCTGCCGCTCTCGAACATGTCGCGGGCGTGGGGGTCGAGGGCCCAGTAGCTGCCTTTGCCCGGCCGGCCGGGCTCTCGGGGCACCTTGACGAAGCAGTCGTTGAGCGTAAGGTTGTGGCGGATGCTGTTCTGCCACTTGCGAGGCCCGTCGCGGTAGAAGGGGAAGCGTTCGGTGATGAAGCGGTAGATGCCGCCCAGGGTCAAGCGGCGCTCCGGAGAGTGCGCGATGGCCATGGCGATGAGCGCGATGTAGCTGTACGGGGGTTTCCCGCGCTGGACCGGCCGTTTGCGGCGGCGTCCGATAGGCCGCGAACTTCCCATTCCGTCTTCTTCCGACGGCTCCGGCTCCAGGGCCTCTCCCGGGGCTGCCGGCTCCATCTTCACCAGCGCGGGAAGCCTAGAGGCGGCTTCGGCTTCGGCGTCGGGCCGGCTCACCGCGCAACCCGTCGGTTGAGGGCTTTCGGCCGTCATCCCAGGCTCTACCTCCGCCTCCGACGGCGATGCAGGTTGCAGGCGATTAACGGGCAACTTTGAGGACTGGGGTGCGCCAGCCTCGCTCTTTCTTGGCTGACGTCCGAAGGAGTATCTTCAAGGCACCCTCGGTCCCGCTCTGGCAAGGATCTAAGAGCGCGAATGCCGGTGGGGTTGCGAAGAGAGCAGCTTCGGAGCCCGCTGCGTTTGGGTGCTGGAGCTTGAGAACCTCTGGGAGAAATCTAGGGCGATGATGTCCCCCAAGACCTTCAACCTCCTGGGCAGCCTGACTCTGTGGTGCCCGGCAGACCTAAAAGGAAGCCGATCTTCGAGGACCGGCAGGGCAACGCGCCTTCAGACTTTCCATGGCTTAGCGGCTCAAGCGACTCAAGCGAAGGGTGAGAAGCGGTCCTGAAATACTTGCCGGCCGGGTTCCTACAATGGATGGAGGCGCTGGGACGACGCGGTGGGAAACAAGCCGATCTTTCCCTTTAGATGCCGCTCCTCCAAGAAGGCGCTTCGGGAAAGCTCGTAGAGGGAGACCTGCGATCTCCGCTTCTTTCACCGCCCCTGGAAGAGCTGCGAGCGCACCTTGCCCAACCAGGAGGCGAGCTACCCTAGCCGCGGCAGGACTCCGGAGCTGCTTGGGCTCTCTCTCTGCAGCCGAGCAGCCGTCGGCCGGCACTCCCTTCCAGCTGTCGTGCCTTCAAGGGACGAGTGGAGACAAGCTTGCCAGAGCAGCCTCTCTTGAGAATGCCAGGGGCGCAGCAAAGCCACAGGGCTTTGCTGAGAGGGCTTGTAGAGGGAGGGGCCTGGCCCAGGGCAGGCAGGAACCGGGAGGGGTTATACCGTCGGGAAGAAGAGCGGGCGAGCCCGGCTGCCAACCGAGAGACGCCTCAAGCAGTGACAGCCACCCGTGGGCGTCCAGGGCAAAACGTGGTGAAAGGATCGCTGCGGGGCGTTCTTCGGGCGGGTCGAGGGTCATGGGAGTGCCCTCTCAAGCAGCGGGACATTGGGGGACAAAAAAGCCCATCCGCTGGCCCATCCGACTGCGTGTTGTCGCTGGAGGTGGGTGGGGGTGTTGCGTGATGGTATTTTTTTAATTTAATTTTTTATACTGAAGTTTTTCTGCCTGTAAGATGCCCAGAGAGTGGGTGGACAAATAAATTCCCCTATAAATACATTTCCCAAATAAAATAAGGTTCATTTTGCACTTTGAAGCAGATGGTTAGCCCCGTATTTGTTTACAGAATTCCATGCTGTCCGGGTTGCTTTGGGGCTTGGTTCAGAAGACGCTGTACCAAATGGGGAAGGTAGTGGGCCCCTTTCACTAGTGGAGGGATCTCACATTCCTAGCACAGCTAGTCCTAGCGGGGAAACTAGAAAACCTGCCCCTTCTCTGTATTTCTCTGTGAAGTGTGTCTGACTGCTCAGTAGGATTATAACCAAATCAGTGTGCAGTGATATATGAAACCTTAGGTCAACAGCCTTACATCTACTTATCTGAAGTATTCCGTCTCACTGAATTTAGTGGAACTGACCCCTGAATAGAGACACCCTTCTGATTGCACTCTTCTGTTGTTTGCTGAGCAGCCCTTCTATCTCCTCCTGCAACACTTGATCAGGCCTTCCACAACCACTTGCTTTAACCAACTCAATCTCATTTGCTGAGATCAGGCCAGCAGGATAGCTGCAAGGGTGTATATATCTGCTTTTTCAAGAGAAACCAAAATGGATCAGGGCATAGGTAAGCAATATATTTCTCTCTTTCTCACCTGTTGGAGTACTCAGGAATGGGAACTTCTCCTTCCTGGTTCTGTACTCAGTTTCCCTATCGTTTTCAGGGAGTAGTGGGTGCCTGATTGGTGTGTGATACTGCAGAATTTGACCAAGCCCAGGAATCTTTTTCATTTAAACTTTAGTTTCACTTAAAGGAAAGCTGATCAATAGTGAAGTTGCAGCATCTTCCCTGTAGAAAGACAATTACGTAGTGAAATAATAATAACAATTATTACAACATAGTTTCAATTTGTAAATCCCAAACGGTGCAAATGAAGAAAACATACATACCTTTCTCCCAACTGTTTTAATAGGATGTGTGTGTAGGGGGATACAATCCAGTGAAATTGATGTTTCTGCACACATAAAAGAAAGTATATCTAATCATCTTTTACCATAACGTCCATTCTCATGTGCAGTTTTGAAAGAGGGTGAGAGAAGAACTGGAGAAAAGAGTTCATTTATGAAACTTGCAAAAAGGAATTTCCCATGTTAGAAGCAGATGAGGCCAACAGTCACATGGTGAGGACAGGAGCTTCTCTGTTCAAACCTTTACTTTCTAGGAGAAAGCCATCACTAATTGAAAAGAATTGTACAAATATTTATGTTTCTTTGCAACCATGACATCCAAAGCAGGTTACAAGAATAGCAAAAACCACATATGACTGCACGGTTCATAGCAATCAAACCACACATTCAGTAAACTCCAATAAAAGCATTTCAATATGAATGTTGGGAATACAAACTCTGTGCCTTATTGCTTTCAGTGAATAAACTACACAAGTTCTTACTTTCTTTCACGTCCTGTTTAAATAGGATTCAACTAGGCTAGGATGTGAATGGGTGAATTGGAACCTCCTCATTCCAAGCCACCAGAACAGCATGTGAACCCAACTAGAATGAGCAAATTGACCAAAAGAACTAAAACCCTGTGGTGCCTAAAAGGCTGAGGTGTGAACCAGATAAATCCCTGGTCTATCTCACAAAGTTATTATAAGGATTCCTGGATTAATTTGCAGGTATAGTATACTGAATGGTTTAAGCTCATTTGATGGCTTAAATTTGAATAGACATGTATAGATGGCAGAATTGTAATACTACTGTGTAAATATATGTTCTTTAAAATGGTTAAAGGGCAATGCTCCTTGTCTGGTTGAAAGCTGCTAATGCAAAGGTAATGAAACACAATAAAAACAAGCCAACAATGCATCAAAAACACAACAAGAATAACAAGCTAGTAGATAAAGCAATAAAAAAGAACAGCAATAAAAACATAAAAGAGATCAGTAGGAGCAATACATTTACAATGAAGCAAAGCCACCATGATTAATTTTGCAATCCAAACAGCAACTTTTTCCAACTCCTGTGCTGTGCAAATACCCTTAATCATCCCTATGCAGCAGACCATTATACTAAATGGTAAATATGAATTTGTGTGAAACTTGTTTTTTTAATTATGTGGGCATAGCTATGTACTTTACCTAGCAAAAGTTTCATTGCCATTGAATCCCAATAACCTGATCGAGAGCCTACAATTTGCGGTGACATTCAGCAGGAATTTAAACAGGCAGTTTTCTTCTATCCTTATCTCATACTTGAATAGCTACATATGCTATTAATTAAATTAGTACTTAGTATTAGGTATAGTGTACTAACAAAATCGTCCTTGATGAGAATGTAGTAGTTGAATGTGTTACAGTTGTAGTGCAAAATCACAATGATCTATAAGAAAACGAATAGGCCAGAATGAAACCCCTTTCACTGGGCCAGAATGCCTGATTTTTCTAAGCAACCTGCCTAGGAGTTTTCCAGAATCATTTTGCTTTTTCTGATGCCTAATTGCTAATTTCAATGGGATTTGCTTGGAGTGCAAAACATTACCAATGGTCATCTGATGTCTCTTTACTGAATTTTAAGCCACGTATTTGCAAGTATACAGGCACCAGTTTCAGTATTACAGTAGTCTTGAACGGCAAATTTTAATTATTTTAATACGTTTCATGTGAATTAATTCAATATATAAGTAGTCTTTTACTGGGATAATATGAATTTTAACTAGTTTATTATTAGCCTTCAACTCATTGTTTTAACTAACCCACTAGTTTTTAAACAAGGGTAATGTAACTAACCCAAGAATTAGTTTGTCTCTTTCTAATTCTGGACTTCTTGGGTCTACCTACAGCCAGGTAAGATAGAAAGAAGTTAACGCACAGGCTCTGAGGAAGGAGAAGCTTGCACCATAAAAAGAAGAGGCAAATGTTGCTGATTATTTAGGGTGGGGTGGTGTTCATTAGATAAAAGTCATGGCACAAGATAGAAGTCTGGCATTTGGATAAATGTAAGATTTACTCCGTTTAAAGCAGACTTTATCAAATAGGGCTTCATAAATCCAGATTTTCTCCTAGTTCGTGATGAATTTCATCTATACAATCTTGGGTAGAATCCCATTTACCTTAAGGTCTCTGTTGGATTTAAGCTACTCATAACGTAAGCTCTTCAGAAAGCTCACGAATGCACGTGGAATTCATCAGTACTTTATTCCAGATTTTAATACAGTATTCTAATATTCGGAAAAATTATCTGGTTCTTGCCGATTTTAACAGGACATTCCGAAAGACTCGGGTCACTGAAAGTCAGTGTCCGACTTTCTACGGAGAAAGGCGTGTGGAAATCCACAATTGCCACCCGACAAACGTATTTAGGAGAGCGGGATCACTCCAGCTCGCGGGTGGGCAAAGTTGGGGGGCGCGCGCGGGGGGGGGGATCTCTCGGAGATCGTTCTGTAAATTTGCTTTTGCAGACAGATTTGTTTGGGTTTTTTTAGTTGCATCGAGCCCTTTCGGGGTATACTTCACGGGGAAGTATTTAGCCGCTCCAGCTTGAAAACCAAACTCCTCCGGCGGCTTTTTCGTTTTTTCCCGCCCGTTCTTTTACCCTTTCGAGCGTCTTCCCTGCCTCCGATCGCTGTCAGGGGATCGGGAACCGCGTTTTGCCCCCTTTATTTCGGTAATAGAAATATAAATAAGCCGGGATTCGTTCGCGGTAACATCGAAAACACGCTTGTCAACCCCACGCATTTAAACCCAAATACCAAAGCAGCCAAAAAAGCGACCTTGCAGAAGCGAGAGAAAACCCGTTTCCAGGACAGAAAAAGGCAAAGCTCCAGATTTATTGCCGACAAAAATCACATCCCCCCCTCTTCCTCTCTCCCCCTGTGTGCACAACGGAGGGGAGGGGAAAAAGTTTGTTTTTCTGGGTTTGAAGTTTTTGTACCTCTCTTGTACAAACAAGCCTGAGGAATAAAAGCCCATTTTCATGTTTCTTTTGGTCAACGTGGCTGTGCAGATCAGCAGCCGTCGGAATTGGAAGGTGGTGGGACTCTGGCGCTCCCGGAGTGGCTCTTCGGGCGCGATGCTTCCAAGAAGCGTTTGCTTTCTTGGGACGCCCGGAAAAGCAGGCAAAGGAAAGTTGCCAATCGAAGAGGAAAAGTCTGAGCTCCAGGAGCTCCCCGGTCCGGATCATCAATGCCCTGCAATTGGGAGCAAAAACCCGACTATCTCCGGGGTGGGTGGGGGTTTACTTAGACGCCAAGTCGCCTCGGACCTCCTTCTCTTGCCAGTTGAATTTGTTTAGGTTAGGGGGTTGTCTCTAGGGGAGGGCGGCATGCCCCACCCTGCTGACCCTCTACCACCCACTCCCATCTCCCTGCAAGGGCTGCAGGGCTCTGGAGACGTCTCCAGCTGCGCAAAACGCCTAATCTTTGGCTCAGATGTCCCGGCGGAATCGGCTACGGCTTGCGGAATGACCGCGGGACGAAAGGAAGGGGGCTTCGTAGCGTTTCCTTTTCGGAGAAGGGAAGGGAACGATTTCGGTTCCTTATCGGAACCGGGCGACTTGGCGTAGCAGCTGAACTCTTGAGCCCGGAGCTATTTCGCCCCTGCAGAAAATCCTGATAGAGTTTAAACTAAGCAATAAATGCGGCCTCTTTTTTAACCTGAGGTCTGATTATTCCCCATGTAACGATTACTAAATTTACTGTCATGTTGGGGTATCTTTCTCCCCCTCCTCCAATCTCAAATGACTCGTTGGTTTAAGAAAGGGTCTCATTGTCGTGTAAATCCCTTAGGAAAAGGTGGATCCGAAAATCCTCCCGCAATTGCATTGCACCTAAAACTATTTTCGCTTTCCCTAGAGAACTGGAAAGCGAGACCACTTCAAATGCCTTGACTGGGAGTTTAATTTTAAATCGGCTCTTCGGGTCCCATTCAGTATCCCCCCCCCCCGCTTGGTGGGGAAAAGAAAGAGAAGGAAATTGTTTTTTTGGGGGGGAGGGACTCTATATCTCGTATCTATATTTTTAAACGTGGTATTCAAAATAATGGCGATCGCCGTCTGTTAGGTATAAATGAAGACGTAGTTATTTTATGTGTCAAGGACAAAAACCTCCGGTTTATCCAATCCACTTGCTTAAAATTATTTAAAAGAGTTTATTCTTTGAAGAATCCTATTTTTCTCTGTTTTGGGAATCTCCAAGCATCAACCTCACCTGCTGACTACCTGCTCCCCCTTCCCTCCCTCCCTCCATTAATTAGCAACCAAAGGACTTGGATTTGCAAGGATTACACTGAACCAAAAATGACAATGAAGAAGACACCAATCTCTCGAATAAGTGGATGCAATTAGCTTTCCTTCCCAATACGAAATCCTCCTCCTTTTGGGGGGGGGGAGGGAGAAGGATTTATTGTTCTTTTGGCTGATGAAGTCCCAAATCAAACTCTCAAAACAGCTCATTTGAAACTGATTTTGAAACTGATTATTAACTACTATTGGTGGTGAGCCTGCTTCACTGGCCCACCTAATACCAGAGCAGTGCTTTTTTTTTTTTAAACTTTAAAAGTTTGTTGAAAACCGAGATGGCTATTCCTGTCCCTCCGTCACTGCCTCTCACATTTCTATGATAGCACTCAGTGCTATCGGTGTGATATAGTTTAAGAAGTGTATCTATTTCAAAATCCATGCATCCCAATCCTTTTAAACATCCTCCCAAAGGTGCTATTTCCCAAAGGCAACTGGACTTCCTTGGGTTTTTCTTTTTCTCTTTGAAAACATTTTGCTTTTCATCCAAGAAGCTTCTTTAAGCTTTCTGTAGCACCTTTGGGACAAGACCTGGATGATTGAGAATCTCCAATCTCTGTAGACATTTAAAACATTATATACATTTTCAGTTCACAAACAAAGAAAAGCACAAGGAGAATCCCCCAGTTTTCATAAGAAGGCTTCGCCCTTGAAAAGATCTCTGGAGAAATATGACCAGGCAGGAAGAAGGTTAAGACATCAGGTTAGAAACTGGGAGACTGTGAGTTTTAGACCTGCCTTGGGTACAGTTGGGTGCTTTGAGCCAGTCACTCTCTCTCAGCCCAAGGAAGTAAGCAATGGCAAACCTTTTCTGAAAACTTCACCATGAGTAAAAATGCCAGAAAGTTTTGGATGCAAATACTAATTCAGAGGATTTTAAAGATAAATATAGAATTGAAACCAGAGGTTTTCCTTATAAGACTGATGGGCAAACAGTAAGAGAAAAGTTACGGAGCATTTTTTTCACAAATGATAAATGCAGCAACATTATTATTTGCACAAAGGTAGACATATTTGATACTACCCACAATGGAGAGAAGGTTGGTAAGGATAACAGGACTTGCTGAAGTGGCCCAGTTGCCCCCTTTGCTCAAAGAAAAGAGAATATCTGCATTTATTGCTGACTGGAAACCCCTTATAGATTTTTGTGTGAATCCGGGGTGGGGTGGTGGGGTGATGATTTATAGTTTTGATGATTAGAAAGAATAGATTATAGAAAAAAATATGGCTATGTTGTAACCATAGAGCAAAATTGATAAATGTATTTACAACTGCTGTAAAGAAGATTGAAAGCTACATATGTCTTTGTATCTTTTTATCTTTCTTTGTTTTTGCACTTTAGCACTTTCTTTGACTCATTATTTTTCTTTCTCTTATTCTATATCACTAATTATGATAATATGAAATAATATTAGTAATAATAACATGGAAAAATGAAAAACCTTGCCAAGAAAACTGCAGGGACTAGTCCAGACAGTCATCAGGAGTTAAAAACTGCCTTGAAGACGCCAAAAAGGATGAGCAAGATCTCTCCTCATCAATAATACAAAGCAATCAAATAATACTATATTATTAGAATAATAGATGTCTATGAACCTCTGCTGGAGGTGGGGAAGGAAGGTCATTATTACAAAATCGAGGTCATTTTATGTTATGTAGGTAATATTAAATGCATTTTTAAAAGGGTCTTGCTAATGTTTTACATACCTCTACATTTAAAAAACATCCTGTATTGTATTTACAAGAGGGAAATAAGAGATTAATGGTGTAATCCTGTGTCAGATGAATCAGAATTAAGCCCCACAGAGCAGTGTGATTCAGAGACAAAAAATGGAAGAGGGTCTATTTTAATACCTTTTTAAAATCAATCCTGGATCAGCTTTACCTTTATTATTTAGAACCACTATTTTTCCTTGGCCCCAACCCTAGAAGTAAGCTACATTTAACGGAGCTTTTATCTTTTTGCTTACCTTCCTCCCAAAATGATGGAAGTGCCACTAATAGAGGTTGGCACTGCAGCAACTAGAGTTTAAATCATGTTAGCCGTAAATGTTAAACTTTTTTCTGCTCTTGTATTACTCTGCTGTGACAATTCTAATTTTCAATGGAATCAATGAATGCATTTTAGACCATTGAAATGGCCCACACCATTTAAAATTAGAATAGTGAGAGTAATGTTCCAGAAGATAGATTGAAATGAATGAATGAAAGAAGGGAGGGAGGGAGGAAAGAAAGAAGGAATTAAAAAAGAATGAAAGAAAGGAGGGAAGGAGGAAGAAAAGAAAGAAAGATGGAAGAAGGAAGAAAGAAAGAAAGAAAGGAGGGAGGGAGGAAAAAAGTAGAGAGGAAGGAATTAAGAAAGAAAGAAAGAAGAAAGGAAGAAGAAAGGAATTAAGAAAGAAAGAAAGAAAGAAAGGAGGGAGGGAGGGAGGAAAGAATGAGAAAGAAAAAAGAAAGAAGGAAGGAATTAAGAAATAAGATAGAAAGAAGGAAGGAATTAAGAAAGGAAGGAAGGAAGGAATTAAGAAAGAAAGAAGGAGGGAGGGAGAGAAGAAAGAAAAAAGAAAAAAGAAGGCATTAAAAAGAATGAAAGGAGGGAGGGACAGAGGGAGGGAAGAAAGAAAGAAAAAAGGAAAGAAGGAATTAAAAAAGAATGAAGGAGGGAGGGAGGAAAGAAAGAAAGAAGAAAGAGGGAAGGGATTAAGAAAGAAAGAGGGAGGGAGGGAAGAAAGAAAGGGAAGAAGGAATTAAAAAAGAATGAAAGGAGGGAGGGAGGAAAGAAAGAAATAAGAAAGAAAGAAGGAATTAAGAAAGAAAGAAGGAGGGAGGGAAGAAAGAATGAAAAAAGGGAAGAAGGAATTAAAAAAGAATGAAAGGAGGGAGGGAGGAAAGAAAGAAAGAAGAAAGAAGGAAGGGATTAAGAAAGAAAGAAGGAGGGAGGGAGGGAAGAAAGAAAAAAGGAAAGAAGGAATTAAAAAAAGAATGAAAGGAGAGAATGAGGAAAGAAAGAAATAAGAAAGAAGGAAGGGATTAAGAAAGAAAGAAGGAGGGAGGGAAGGAAGAAAGAAAAAGAAAGAAGAAAAAGAAAAGAAAGAAGGAAGGAATTAAGAAGGAAAAAAGGAGGGAGGAAAGAAAAAAAGAAGGAAGGAAGGAAGAAAGAAAGAAAGAAAGAATGAATGAATGAATGAATCCTAGGAGAAGACACTGGGAAAACATTCTCAGATTCTAGCCAAAAAACTGCATGTGTACATGACGACTTCGCCTTTCTTCTTCCCAGGAACGTGGTGTGACTTGGGAGAAGCAAAGCAGAGAGAAGGTGGCAAAAGTAATGAAGGTGAGAGGCTTCACAAAGGAAGAGTTTTGGAATGAACTTTTTCCCCAAGCCAGGGGATTGTGAGGCAGCTGTAGCTAACTACATCAAGACATTGTAGGACAGTTTTCAGGGGGTTCTGAACACATAAAGTGTGTTTTGAAAACATTGCCATTGTTAATGAACCACACAACCCCTTTTCTCTCCCTCCTATTTTCTCCCAATTGTCTCATCCCTATGTATGGAAATCTCTTTCAGGGTCCACCTTTTCCTTAAGCACTGTTAGGTATTCAGAAATTGTTCTCACAGTCTGAATTGTTCATCAACATTGCCTGTATACACAGTCAGCAACATTTTCATTTCGAAGGTTTCTCTTCTGATTTTCCATTTGGCTGTGGATACAGTTGGATCCAGCAGCAGCTGAGGGGGCCACTGGATGTAAGGAATCTTGAGAATTATTATTATTTTATTTATTTGTATCCTGCCTTCATTACCTTCCACTTCCTGTTTGTCCCATATCAACAACTCTGTGAGATGAGTTGGGCTGAGAGCGAGTGACTGGCCCAAAGTCACCCAGCTGGCTTTCATGGTTAAGATGGGACCATGGTTAAGACAGGACTTGAACTCACCTTCTGCTTAATCATTAGACCGAATCTGATTCCTTTGTCAGGTAGAGGAAAAGTCCTGATCCTACTTCAGTTAAACCACTTCACTCATGAAACTCACAATAAAATTGGTTACTCTTAGAAAGTGCTACCAGACTCTTTTGTGTTAAATTTAAATTTACCAACAAAGGGGGACTAGTATAGCTATTTCAAGCTGTTAGCCATACCTGTCAGCCTCTGCTTTGCTGCTGCTTCGGCTGCCATTGAAACGGGAAGGGGGGCATGGTATTTGGGAGGGGAATACTAATTGTGCTGGAGGAAGATTCTGGAGTTTCTGCTGCCTGTCTTATTGCGCATGCAGAGGAGGTTTCCCGCCAAGGCCAACGGCACCGACATTCCATCTAGGTGATGCCTTTCGAAGTTATCTCACACCTGACACTTGGGAAAATTATGATTGGACTGTAACTGGGATGCCAAGGGGTGGGGAATGGGTTATTCTATATATCATTTGCTTTCATGCCTAAATAATCAGTCTTCGCTTTGCTACGCTTCTAATCATTTATAATTAGTAAAAGTACACTTGATTTCTATCAATGGAGTCTCGTGGTTTTCTTTCCTAATTATTCAATGGAGGAGTGCTGACAGTACCCTTCTGGGATTTGAATCCTGGCCGCTTGCATATTAGACAGATGTATTAACCTTTTGGCCACGGGCTCTCCTCGCTTTGCTGGTTGTACCAGAGGGAAGATTAAGTGTTTTCCCAGTGAAATAATTTGTTATGGAAGCGACTGTTTGTGAAGCTCCAGGATTGGGGCTGAAAGGTGAAAGCAGAAGCAGTATCCTCCATCTCATATTTTGGTAGACCAAGTTGCCTTGATAAATCGGTCTCACCAGAAAAAAACATTTGCTGCCAGACTCACTCTGGGGTTTGGCTATCAGAGATGGAGAGGGCCTTCCTCCTACAATAGCTCTGTTTCAGTCAATATCCTGCAAACCATCTAAGATTTTACTGCAGTCCATTGCTCTTTTTGGGTGGGGGTGGGGGAGTTTTCTCTCAGCTTTCAGCAGACTGGCCCAAATTCTTTGTGTGAGCTGCAACCTGAGCTGGATTTTCAACACAACTGATAGGTATTTGTAAGGAATCCAGCAGATCCAATCCAGTGAGCAATTTTGCATGTTGTTCTTACTTAGTCAGAGTGGCCAGCTTCCACTTCCTGTATGGCTCAAGGCAATGGCATGGCCACAGAACGGAGTGCCGTCTGTGGTTCTTGTTATGCCACGAATATTTACACAGGAATATCATTCAACACAGAATTCAAGGCAATGTATATATAAAATCCAGTTCCTTGTGTGCTCCATCACATTCTAAGTCATGCTGAAGAAATGGGGCCTAAGGTGGAGTTACACATGTGAGATGTTGAGGACAGAAAACTGGAGCTGTCTTGATACTCCCCATCTTAGAGGTTCCACTTTGGTTTCAGTGAGAATCCCATTTGTGCCTCAATGAATTTCATTTTCCAGATCAAGAATACTTCCACAAGGTTGAGCATAACTGCAGGAAGTCCTCAACTTACAACCATTTCATTTAAGGATTGTTCAAAGTTACAACAGCACTTCAAAAAGTGACTTATGACTAGTTCCAACACTTACGACTGTCCACGGTCACATGATCAAACTTTGGGTGCTTGGCAACTGGTATGTATTTGCAATTTTACAGCATCCCAGGGTCTTGGAATTGTCATTTGCAACCTTCATGGGGAATTTCTCACAAGTCAAGGAAGGAAGCCAGTTTCGCTTAACAACCATATGATTCATTTAATAACCATAGCAATTCACTTAACAACCATGGCAAAAAGATTTTAAAATGGGCAAGAGTCACTTAACAACTGCCTTGCTTTAGCAATATAAATTTTTGGGCTCAATTATGATTGTAAATTGAGGACTAACTGTAATATGTGTTATTGTGTCATCTTGAGTAAGCATCCTTGCAGAATGCAGATGGAGAGCTCCTGGTACAAACAGTTCAGAGATATGGTGGAGCTACTCTATTTTTCCTTCTTAATGGATTCTTTTCAAGTAAAGAGAAAAAGCAGTGGAATAAAATAAAAATAGGAGTGTTACTGAAGAATTTAATTGTGCCATAGTAACTAACACAGTCAATTAATTATTGTAGCTTCAGCATGCGGCTTCTCTATTCAGAGGAAGATTCCTGTTGGGCCAAGAGACCATATTTCTTTCCAAAAATCACAGTGACTAGGATTTTATTTATTATTTTTTATTGGCAAAATTCAAACATCACATGGGACAGTGATATGATCCGAGGAGTAGGACAGGATATTTCAGGTGGTTTTTTTTTTTCATTTGGTGAGAGTTTGGGACTTCAAAAAAAAGGGTGAATGCATAGGTAAAGTTACTGAAGCTTAATATTTTTATAACTTCTCTCTGATTTGTTAAGAAAATGAAGAGAGGGAAAAAAATAACATTACCAAGGTTTTGAATGTGGATGGCTTGTATTGCAATGATTGTACTGACTGAGGGAAAGCTGCAGAAGTCTGGTGCTGATTGTATTTTGTTGTTGTTTTGCTTGGGTATTATCGATGAGCAACCAATGGGATGACTGAAATGGAGGAGCAATACTTCATCCCAAAGAATGCTGAATCACCAAAGGGAAGTATTGCTACAGATAGCATTGATTTACTTCCATATAGGAAAAAGCACTAAACATAGACCACCTCTCTGTCATGAAAAATGCCTTTTGTATGGTTAAGTCTTGATGAGAAAAAAATGAATAGCATAAACTTGTCTTTGACAGGATCTGGATGAGTGATTTACAGTATTGTATAGGATCTCTGAGAGTGTCACAATGGCTCAGTGGTTAAAGTTGCTAAGCTTGTCAGCTAGAAAACTGACAGCTGGGGTTTGAGATTCGAGTGCCACATGATGGGGTGGGCTCTCTTTCCTTGCCAGTATTCTATGCACCTTTGGGGTATAGCCATGACCATGGAAATTCCCTTCAGAAAATACTGGCTCCCTTGGCCAAGAAATGAAGCATCACGCCCTAGAATCGGACACATCTGGCCAAGGAAAACTTCAACTTTATAATATCTCTCTGGTTGTCACCCTGCCACTTTTAAAGCAATATGAAGCCTAATCGCATTACTGTTGTTTTGGAATAAAATGATTGGATGACTCTGGAAGATACTTGTTGTCCAAGTTTTTTATAATTTGTAGATTATATCTCTTTATTTTATTTTTCTGACCATATTAATGAAAATTGTATTAGTAAAATGTGGGGTCTGCTGTTATCAGACACTATATTCCATTATTGCAAAGTTTGACTTAGTTTGTTAAAACTGATGAAAGTTGACAATCAGCAACTTCTGGAGAGGCCATGTTTCCCACTTTTGGTTTAGAAGGGATGGTCCTGCGCGGAGCTCTAGGCTGTCAAGGAAAGAGGTTATGCATTAACATGCAATGGCTTTCTAGGGATCTACTAAGGCAGGGGTGGGGAACGATGGCCCCTTTATGACTAGTGGACTTCAACTCCAGAATTCCTGATCCAGAATGACTGGTTCAGGAATTCTGGAAGTTGAAGTCCACAAGTCATAAAAGGGTCATAGTTCTCCACCCCTGTTTTAAGGTAAAGATAAAAAAATCCCCTTTCCAAACATGTCCCACTCTAGTGGGTGGGGTGCTTATCTCTGTTACTTAGCTGAGTGAGCCAGCATTGTCCAAAGATGTTTCTGTGGTTATGTGGCCAGCATGACTATATGCTGAGATGCACGGAATGCCGTTACTTTCCCACTGAAGTGGTACCTATTTATCTACTTTAGTTAACATGCTTTCAAACTGCTACATTGGCAGGAGCTGGGGCAAGAATGGGAGCTCACCCTGTCATGCGGTGCTTGGGTCTTGAACTGCCAACCTTCTGGTCAACAAACCCAGCATCTTAACCACTAGATCCTAAGGATCTTCTATTTTCTCCTGAACCTGAGCATATAGCACAAAACACCCAAGTGAAGAATGAGAGTCCAACTTTTTCTTTCTTTCTGAAGTATCCTTTTACAGTGGAAGATGACATTTTGTGTTTTGCCAATTTGTAGTATACATTCCACCGTAATCTCCTCATCTAGGATAATTTTGGTAAATTGCAAGCATTTTAATCAGCCAATTTTCTTATTCGGTTTCTACTCAAATGACGCCCTAATGTTCAGATAAATACAGATTTATCTGATAACGCCTATAATCTGTCTGATTCTGTGAGGCACATGCAGTCTCCGGTTCCTTTCTTGTGCTCCTTTTGTGTTTCCTGAATTTGTGCCAACCAAAATGTGGTGACAATGTGCCAAATAATGGTGGTGCAATTTTTAAGCTTTGGGAAAGCAGTCTGCAAAACAAGAAGGAAAACATGCATGTTTACCTGGTTTTCATCATTTATTCTATTTATAAAACACTCATATATACATTTAGAAAAAACAAATATGAAAAGGAGTAAACAAAATGTTGGCTGTGCACCCACTGATGGTGTCATTATACCTTTTTGCTCTTGATAGTAAAAAATGCTGGAAAAAATGCAGCTCCCTGCTATAAAAGTGTGTTCATTGTTTCTTAGACCGTCTCATTCTCTTTGTTCAACTGTTAAATTGAACAGTCATTCAAGCTCTTGATTTTACAATTATAGGGAAATTATGAAAAGCAATTGATTTTTTAAGAACAGTTTTCTTTTCTTCCAATTTTTCCAAGACCTTGACTACAGTGGCAGGGATCCCTTTAACAACTGCCTTGGACAACAACTATGTGCAATTATGACAGGGATGAAAAAGTAATTTTGCAGTGTCTACTTTTATGTCTGTTCCTCTTTCTCAGTCATTGTTCACAATTATAGTCAGTTAGCACTGGTGTCCTGTGACTAATCCTTGTTTTTCCTTTTCCCTGGCAAAGCAGAGGGATTGCCTAAACAAGCAATCTAATTCTGAACTGCTCTTCTTCACAGCACAGCACTTCCCTAAAAAGTGCTAAACTCAAGTTAAGAAGCTTGTGGCTGCTGCCTGAAATTGACAAGACCCCAATTAGTTTCCCATTAAATGTTTCCTAAGATGCTCACTGCTCACATATGTGAGCACAGGGCAAACAGCTAGCAGTGGTGCCAGCACATTGCTTTCAATGACATTCCCCAATGTGTGCCTGCTTATTCTCTTGTAATCCCTTCCTCTCCAGTTCTATGGGATCCTATCTTCCTGGTGTTGTAAAGCAAAGGAAAGCTGAAGTAAAATTCTAAGCACAGTCACAGTCATGTGATTTTCATCTACAACCACTTCATTTAAACCAGGGCTGTCAAACTACCAGCCCATGGGCCGCATGTGTCATGCACTAGCCATGCCCATGCCTAGTTCAGCGAAGGGGAAAAAAGTCCCAATACGTCACGTGACACTGCAATGACGACATGAGTTTGACACCCCTGATTTAAACAATCAAGTATCTGATCTTAATTATGGTTACTAAAGGAATGCCTGTATGCTTTTCTGTCTTGATATGGATTCACCATCTATTCTTTATTTTTATTTGCTCTTCATTTATCTTGTCTTTTTCTTTTTCGCATTGTATTTTATCTTGGATGTTATATTGCCAGGAGCAAAGGAGTCCCTGCAGATTTTGCCAGCATGATGTCATGGAATGTTGTTTCCTCCCCATCTAAGTGGTACCTATTTATCTACTCACATTTGCATGCTTTAGAAATGCTAGGTGAGTAGGAACTTGGCAAAGATGGGCACTCAATGCTTGGGTCTCTAACCCAGGCTGTCAACTTTATGATTGACAAGTACAGAGTCTTTATTGCTGAACCATAATTATATTGTTATATTGTTATATTGTCATCTTCCCAAAATTGATTTGGGGTCAGGTGATGTTTAAATGATATAAGTAAAGTAAAAAAGTTGTTGTGGTCTTCCAGCAGCCTGCGAAGTTGGTAGCAGAGTTGGACAGCAAGGAGATTGGGGAGGAACATGGACTAGTCCTGGAGTCTGGGAAAGACTTGGATGAGGGCTCTGCGTTGGAGGCAGAGAAGAGGCTGTCAGCCAGGGCCATCTGGGAGTTATGTGCTGCCTCCGGAGTCTCCAGAGTCAGATAGCAGCGAGGCACAGACTCCCCTGCTCCCAGTGTGCGCATGCACAGAGCTGCCACAAGGCAAGAACAATTAAAACAGAAGGGTTAGGGAGTACAGTTTGGAGGTGATTGGCCCCTCCCATAGGAAATAAAGGAGGAGCAAAGACACATGAGCCTTTGCAGGAAGCAACTTGCTTCATGTTGGTCAGTTTACCTTCTGAAATTCCATTGGACTCTTTGCTCCATGTGGCCTTGCCAAGCTAATTGCTAATTAAGTCTTTGGCAGCGTTTTCAAAGAAGATAAAGATGGATGTTTATCAGCCTTATCCCGAAGGACTTTGGCAGTTTACTGTAGGACTCTTTCCAACTATTTGGGACTCATTACTGGCTGTGAATGAACATAATTCACAGCCCTTGAAATAAAAAGAGGGTTTTTGGCCCTAATCATGCACTTTTTAGTGTATCAGGAAGCCTAGGTCAGAACAAAAGTAAAGTAAAAAAGGACCAGTACTCTTCAACATCTTCATCAATGATTTGGACAAGGGGATAAATGGGGAACTCATCAAATTTGCAGATGACAGCAAGCTGGCAGGAATAGCCAACACTCCAGAAGATAGGCTCAAGATACAGAAGGATCTTGACAAACTTGAACTAGTGCTATCTAACAAAATGAAATTCAATGGTGAAAAAAAGTAAAGTTCTACATTTAGGCAGAAAAACAAAATGCAGTTACAGTATATGTGTTACCTTGTTCAATAGTAGTAACTGTGAGAGGTATCCTAGAGAGAGTCCTAGTGGACAACCATTTAAATATGAGCCAGCAGTGTGCAGCAGCTGCCAAAAAACCTAACACAGTTCTAGACTGCTTAAACAGAGGGATAGAATCAAGATCACGTGAAGTGTTAATACCACTTTATAAAGTTTTGGTTGCCACGATGTAGAAAAGATGTGGGGACTCTAGAAAGAGTGCAGAGAAGAGCAGCAAAGATGATTAGGGGACTGGAGGCTAAAATATATGAGGAACGGTTGCAGGAACTGGGTATGTCTAGCTTAATGAAAAGAAGGACTAGGGGAGACATGATAGCAGTGTTCCAATATCTCAGGGGCTACCACAAAGAAGAGGGAGTCCAGCTATTCTCCAAAGGACCTGAGCATAGGACAAGAAGCAATGGGTGGAAACTAATCAAGGAGGGAAGCAACTTAGAACTAAGGAGAAATGTCCTGACAGTTAGAACAATTAATCAGTGGAACAATTTGCCTCCAGAAGTTGTGAATGCTTCAACACTGGATGTTTTAAAGAAGATATTGGATATCCATTTCTCTGAAATGGTGTAGGGTTTCCTGCCTAAGCAGGGGGTTGGACTAAAAGTCTTTCAATGTTCCTTCCAACTCTGTTATTCTATATTATAAGTAGGAAACATTAAGTAACATAAAGTCATAGGGAATGGCATCCAAATATGACCTCAGTATTACTTGTTTAAAGTCCAGGGCCAGCCAGGAAGTATGATGAACTTTTGTCTTTCTGTCAACAAATTGGGTGGGTGGGAAGTGCAGGGGCTAATAAGCAGGAATCTTTTAACTGTGCATCACCTTCCTCAGACCAACGGACGTAACAATGTGCTGAATTATAATGGTGATGATGAAAGAAAGTTAAGTGTGGCATTTAATGGAGCCCGTAAGGTCTCAGAAGGGACTAGAATTATTCAGAACCTGGTTATGTTTGTCTAGTTTCATGACAAATAAGAACCTGGAAACTTAATTTAGGTCAATGTTGCCAGTCCAATTTTCACAAATATGTAATTGTGCCAGAATTTCCAGTTATAAGACAATCCAGAGCTCTTGCTAATACTGTACCACTTCTTTCATTTGTTCAAGGCAGCCAGGAAATTCCCCAGTGCAAGCCTGGTTGGAATAGGAAGGAACATCAGAGGAGCTTCTGGTGGTATTTTGATCATGTTATGATAGCATTTCGTCAGTAGGTGGCACTGGACTTAATTGTGCCAAGCAGGAGTCAGGGTTTTCCTGTTAATATCCAGTTTTGCCCCATTTCTTGACTGATGACTGCCTGGGTTTTCAGTACTGCTAATAAAGCACTCCGTTTTTGTTTGATTTTCTTTGATTACGAAGAAATACTTAAAACAACAGGATTGAAATCATGAAGGAAGTTAATTCAGGTGTTTCTGATTGTTTATGGAGAGATTCATTCGTGTAACTGAAGACATTTATATGCCATTTTAAAATAAAGACATTTTAAAAACAGTGATAGCGTTAATACCAATGTTTTAAAAATGCACCGCGGTATTTTAGTTAAAGTAAGTATAAACATTTTCATAAGGGTCCTGATTTTACCCAAGACAAATTAGCCAAGTGGACTTGCTGAAAAGACAACCCAAGCGTTGTAAATTGTACATTTGTACATTGAACTGCAATGTACAAATTTTACACAGTTAAAACTAAAAGCCCTTTAATACAAAGATTCCAGACTGTGTTGTCATCAGAAGTGGGCTGCTACGGGAGAAACCGTAGCTAACGTTATGGCCAGTTCAGACAATCTCCAAATCCCACCCCTGGCTGGCCCCACCCACCCCATCCTGCCCCTCCCCTCCTATCCCACCCCCCCCTCCCAGAAGTCTCCACATGGCCCATTTTGGATGCAAGGTAAATGCAGGGCCCACACGGAGACTCGGGGAGAGGGGGAATGGGTCTCCCAGAAGTTCTGGATGGCCGGAAATGAGCCTGCTTCCAGCCTCCAGAGGCCTACAGAGCCTGGAGGAAGCAGTTTTCGCCCTCACAGAGGTTCAAGAAAAGCCTCCGGAGCCTGGGGAAGGCAAAAAGCTTCCCCCTCCCCTCGGTGCAGGAGGCCAACTAGGCCACGCCCACCCAGCAACCTGGCAGAGAACCCGTTGCTGAAATTTTTGAAGCCCACCCATGGTTGTCTTCATCAGAGAGCTTAGCTGATTTATTTCTGGCCAAGCTGCATTTCAGCATGTTTTCTGGTTTTCCTTTTGAGATGCTGGAGCTCCTTGATGGTATCTCCCCTTGGTGGGAACTCCTAAGCTTCCTCTTCCTGGTTTCTCCCCATGCTCCACCAAAATCCTGAGAGCTTTTGGCAGGTGGTTTGCAATAAGCATTGGCACCAAAGTGATGCGTCAACTCCTTCCACCCATAGTATTGGGGTGACTCCTTATAAAAATAGAAATAAAGATGGCATGGTGACAGCAATGGCTAGATGCTGTTATTTGGGTCTCCAATGGGTCATCTGGAATAGGCAGCATGATATTTGATATTGTTGCAATGAGCATAAAGGGAGGCTGCTGGCTTCAAATATTTTCTAAGTTTGGGGTATGAATTGGGAGTGCCCACAAACTCATCAGTATAGCTCATAAGACTCAGCCACTTTTTAGTTTAATCATGTACAATATTATGCAACAGGATACATCATAGTGTGTCACAGTGTACTCAAGAAGACCCAGTTTGGAATGACATCATAGGACTCTGGTGAGTGAAGATATAGGATGACTTTTCTTAAAGGATCGTTCTTCCCTTCTGTCTCCCCTGGAGGACATCAAACCTCACTGCATAGTATTGTTGTGCCACATAAGGCATATCCCAACTTTGCTGCATATTAGAAAAACTGGATATAGGTAGAACACACATGAAAAATTGCCCTACAGTAGGATGAAGCTAAAGCACTGGCCTCTTTGATCTCAACTCAATGCTTAGGCACTAAGCGTGGTTGTGAGCAGTCTAGGTCCTGTTACATAAGATGGGTGGCTATGCAAATCTTTTCAGTAATAATAAATATTAATAATCACTATAAAATGCCAGTTAGAGGAGAAGGATTTAATGTTCCCTGTTCTCATGGGTGATGCCCTGCATTTCTGGGCATAGAAAGAAGGACTAGGGGAGACATGATAGCAGTGTTCCAATATCTCAGGGGTTGCCACAAAGAAGAGGGAGTCAAACTATTCTCCAAGGCACCTGAGGGTAGAACAAAAAGCAATGGGTAGAAACTAATAAAGGAGAGAAGCAACTTAGAACTGAGGAGAAATTTCCTGAGAGTTAGAACAATTAATCAGTGGAACAGCTTGCCTCCAGAAGTTGTGAATGCCCCAACACTGGAAGTCTTTAAGAAGATGTTGTATAGCCATTTGTCTGAAACAGTATAGGGTTTCCTGCCTAGGCAGGGGGTTGGACTAGAAGACCTCCAAGGTCCCTTCCAACTCTGCTATTGTATTGCATTGTATTGGGCCATTTGCAACAGGGGTATATTTTGTGCTCTTCCTTTTGGGTTTTTCTTAGTGGAAACTGTACCACCTTAATAGCAGGGAGTGCTGTTGCCATTGTGCCAATGGCGTTGACAAGTCCAGCGCTTGATTTTCTCACATAGAGCAGGAAGGAAGTCCTTAAATGGGCACAAATAGCAGAACAGCCTCATCATTTTGAGTAATGACTAATGATGCCTGCTCCTAATGGCAACCATGTGTCTCATCCTTGGCATTCTTCTGGTTTATTTATATTATCCCATGAGACTATTTCATAAGAGTCATGACACTGGGGCTCCAGAGCCTCATTGTCTTCCAGGTGTGTTAACGAAAGTTAGAAGCCAGAAACTAGCTTCTATATATTTCATATATACAGATAATCCTAAATTTACAACAGTTCATTTAGTGACCGTTGGAAGTCACAACAGCAAAGAAAAAAAAGTGACTTATGAAAGTTTTTCACACTTACAATTGTTGCATCATCCCGATGGCCATGTGATCAAAATTCGGAGACTGGGCAACTGACCCATACTTAACAATGGGGTCATGTGCTCACCATTGCCGACCTTCTGACAGATTCATTTAGCAGCCGTGTTACTAACTCAACGACTGCAGTGGTTCACTTAATAAAGGTGGCAATAAAGGTCATAAAATGGGGCAAACTCACTTAACAACTGTCCTACTGAGTAACAGAAATTCCAGACTCAATTGTGGTCATATGCTGAGGACTACCTGTACATTGTTTTGTTTTGAGGGGAGTGAGGCTCTGCCCATTAGGCCCCCCCTTCACTGAAGTACCAATCAAAAAATGCCCATATATGGCCAGTGAGGTGAATCACTGTCTTCTACTACCATCAGGAGTCCCCAATAACTTGCTGGATCTGGGGTGGGGTGGGGTGGGGACCTTTCTTGACTGATTAGGAGAGATAGGAAAAATGAAGAGAACAGAGATGGTAATTGTCCCTTTGAGAGAACATCAGAAACAGGTATGCAAATGGCTATACCAGTCTGAGTTTGACTTACTTTGGATAGAGGCAAAATACTCCATATTCCTATTCTGAGGCTGAAAGCTGCTTGCTATGCTTCACTGCCCACTTTGCAATTTTTCCCCTTTTGGTTCCAAGCATAAGAAAGAAACACCTGCAGCCAAATTTAGCCACTCACCTGGTGGACTGATGGGAACTATTTTTCTTTTTTTCAAAAAAATTAAAGAACAGTGGCTTTCTTTTTGCAAGTGAAAGTTATTCATGCATATTTTTAAAGGGGAACAAAAGGCCCTACAGTTTTCATCCAAAACAATCACTGAAATACAATTGTAATCTAAACCCACTTTTTATTGATTGATTTAATATATAAAAGCTGTTAAATAATGTTTAAAATATTTACATTCCATCCATTGATCCATGAGGTAAATATTTGCTGTAATGTACAAAAGAGTTCCATTGAGAAAGTAATACAAGTGTTAAAATACATAACCCATATACCCCAATGGCTATGAATACAGAAATAAATCCACCAGGAAGTATCAAATGCAAAAAGGGAATAGTTTTTTTTTTAAATATATAAAAAAGACATGTGCCTAAACTGTAATAATGTTTGCACATGTATCCTCTTTAGGGGGACAGTGTACCTATTAGCAAGTAAATCCCATTTAATGAATTTTGGGCGTGCATTAAACTGCATAGTGCCATGTGGGATGACTGATTGAGCCATTAATTAACCCCTTTCATCCCAATTATGCAACAGAACCAGGGGAGAAATCCAAATTAAAGCACCTGCAACAGATGATTATCCAGTTTCTGCTTATATACATTCAAGAATGGGGAGTTGACCATGTAGCTGAAAACTGATGCCATTACCAAATTGTTCTTAATGCTAGGAAGGTTGTGTGTGTTTAAAAACAAAAAAACATTGGACCAAATCTGATTTCCTGTAAAGTAAAATTGTAATCCCGTAATTTGCAAACTAAGTTGATAGATAGATAGAGTTGATAGATAGATAGAGAACATGCTCCAGCCTTCTTCCTTCAATGTGCTGGAAAAGTGCTATTATGTCCCCTTTCGGTTAAAATTTTCTCCAGGGTATATATAGATTTTACCTGCTTCTTTGTTGTCATTTTTTGCACATTTCTGATTTTTGCTTTCTTAAAAATAGATTGCTTAGAACAGGATGCAATATTCTGGACTGAAAAGAGAATTACCAACCGTTTTCATGTACATTGCGCTAAACCTGGTTTGATTTAACTATATATTATATTAAGAGCCGTCGTGCTGCAATGGTTAGAGTGCAGGACTGCAGGCTACTTCTGCTGATCACCGGCTGCCAGGCTCAAGGTTGAGTCAGCCTTCCATCCTTCCAAGGTGGGTAAAATGAGGACTCAGATTGTTGGGGGCAATATGCTGACTTTGTAAACTGCTTAGAGAGGGCTATAAAAGCTATGAAGTGGCATATAAGTGTTATTGCTATATTTTTAATGAGCCATTTATTGGGTTGACACATTACTGTAATGCACGAATCATGGTTTACAAATTGTACAGAACATATGTGAAAAAAGAAACAAAATGGCTTTGCATTTATGAGAACCTGGATACTGAGTCTCATAACTTAAAGAATTTAAATCTGGGTTGCCACAGATGGAAGCCTATCGCCATAATTATTCCAGACTAGATTCACTTCACGTTTGCTCTTTTCAAGATTTTAATTTTAATCCATTTTAATCCTTATTTGTATAAGCAGTCATGGTTTTAGTCATGTTGCTTCCTATCCTGCTACAGCAAATTAAATACAGTATGTACAGTATATGTAAATGACTGAAGAATGTAAGCAAAATAGTTCTAAAAATAACATCTATTGAGTGCTGGTTTCTTTTATTGTAATGGTATCAAGGATGGTCTCTTTCAGTGCAAATTTGCCATGCCCCCCCCCAAAAAAAAACTCTTTCCTATGATTTCACCTGACAAAACTTACTTTTTCTGAAGGTAGAGATTATTTTAAATGTGTCATCTCTTTGGTCACATGGTCTTTGTACATATGCATGCCTTTCTCCCATTTAGAATGATAGGGGTTACTGCATATTTGGATAAGGGGCAGGCAGAGTCATATGAGCCCCATGGAAAGGGGAAAACAATGTTGATTATGGCAGCTCATTATTATGATCAGGAAAGAGGAAAAAAAGAATCCAATTTATATTTCCTCAGCAACAAGAGGATTATTTATACATATAGTAAAGATGTAAGTTATAGTTTAAGATAGATATGATACATAGGGAGGTAGGGAGGTAGGTACAATAGATGATAGATTGATAGATCGATAGATCGATCGATAGATGGATAGATAGACAGACAGACAGACAGACAGATGACATATAATATGTAAGTAGGATATAGGCAGCTAAGTAGCTAGATAAAAATAAATGGTACATAAGAGAGGGAGAGAGAGGCAGATAGATATTTTTATTATAGCTATAAAAGATGGCAAACACATCATATAACAAAATTTGCAACTAATCCAATTTTAGCAGGAAAATAAGAATAGGCAAAGCATTACAATACCTTAAGACAGTATAATACAACTATAATTAATGAGAATTATGTAATGTAGCATAAAAATGAAATCTAAAAAATAATGCATTTTTACTGATTTATGACCATAATAAAAATATCTATCTACTCTGTCATCTCTTTCTCTCTTTCTGGCTGTCTGGCTGTCTGGCTGTCTCTCTCTCACACACACACAGACACAGACAGACACACACACACCAATCTTTCTCTCAGTTTTTCTCTCAGTTCTTTCTCTCTCAGTTTCTCTCTACTTATTAGCCACCCAGAGTTGCTTGAGATGAGTGGTATATAAATTTAATAAGTAAATAATTTCCCATCACTGACTATCTATAGCTATTTACATCCCCTCTCCTCCCACTCATCATCTATCTATCATCTATCTTATCTCCATCCATCCATCTTTCTTTCTTTCTCTCCCCCACTCTCTCTAATCTACCTAGCTTACTGTGTGAGTTTCATGCTTTTGAGACTCCGAGTGCTTGCTGGCTCCTTTTTTACGCACTTCTAGTATTAAAAAATCTCATTTCTGAAAAGTCTTTGCCTACTGCAAGTTGGTATTAAAAGTGATTTTTGTGACATTCTTATTGTGATTATGGTGTAAGTACATAGGTTTGCAGAGGAAACTGTCAATCATTAAGAACAACCCTAACTCTAACCACTTGATGAAAAAGAAGTGCAAGAAAGTTAAAAAAAACCAGATATAATATATTGGTGTGCAAAACTCAATGGGAGTAAAAATTTTAGTCGGCAAAACTGCTTGCCTTGGACTGACCCCCCCCAGCTTCAGTTTCCAAATCTTGCAGGGGCTTGTGGAAAAGTTATTAAAAGGCATTGAATCTGGAAGTTGCCTCTTTGCATTCATGTTTTCTTCAAATCACAAAACACTTGGACTTTTTGTTATTTGTTTTATTTGAAAAGGGAGAATAAGGATCAACCACTTTACAGAAAATTCTAAGGAAAGATTTTTTTCAGTTCAGATATTTTTATCTGCTGCTGTTTAAAAGTTAGTACTTTGAAAGTACTGTTTGATGATTCAAGAGTAATGCATAATGCTTAAGAAATTAACAATAGTTATGGTGGAGCCTCTTGTCTTCACTTTTTTGTTTTTAGGATATATTCAGGAAGTCTTTGTGATAGTATCAGCGATTCTAGCAGGCATATTTTCCTATTAGGAGTATATTATGTGTTATATAATATATTATATTAGTATATTTGATTTCTTCCCCAAACCCCCAAAGCTTTAACCTTAGACTGTCTACTGTCAACCTCACCCCATTCCTAAGAGATCTTTAAGGGGCGTGCATAAGCGCACCAGAGTGCCTACCGTTCCTGTCCTAATGTTCCCTTTCATTCATATCCATTTCATGTATTCAAAATCATGTTTATACTGTTATCTAATACATGCTTGACTAAATAAATAAACAAATAAATAAATAAATAAATAAATAAATAAATAAATAAGTGTGTGTGTGTGTGTGTGTGTGTGTGTGTGTGTGTGTTATAGGCTCTCAAAGAAAGGACTGCAAGAAAAAGCATAGTCATTTGCAAGTGGCTACTGGAGAGGATGTATTCAGTCACAAAAGGCCAATTTGTTAGAACAACTAGCAAGTTTTTCTCCTGCATTCCTGTCCACCCTCATGCCTCATCCCAGGATACTCAATATTCATTCCCAACTTTATTTTATCAATTTTCTGTTTAGGACACATGTTGAAATAAAATTTTGGGCTATCCCTGTTTATCCTTTTTATTTTCTTACAAAAATACGTGTGGGGATTATGTGAAATCCCAGGGCCTTCTTGGCAATAAATATGAGGCTGGTGCTTTGCTTTAAAACAATTGGTTGGGCATTTTTTTAAAAAAAATAGACTGGAACAAGAGCCTTGTTTCTGAGCTCTATCATCACCAGGTGAGTTTCATGCTTTGCACTATGCAATAACAGAGTTGATTTGGTTTTGGCTTATGGTATTATGTAAACCTAGGTATGATGATATGCAAAGCATGTTTTATAGCATTGCATGTTGCAACCAACTAAAATTATAATAAGGTATAGTTTAGTAGACTAATGTAGTCTACCTTCAGGACCTTCTCAGTGGTGAAGGTCCAAACTCCAATTTGACACATCTTTTCTTTAGACCAGCGGCCCTCAACCTTTTTGGTTCCATGGACGGGCAGCAGTGGGAGGGAGGGGACAGTTTTGTGCACACAACCTAATCCCTTGCATGTGCAAATAAAGCTTTGCACACTTGCCTTCTGATTGCTCGTCCCAGTTCCCACCGGGTCACAGTTGGGGACCCCTGCTTTAGAGGTTATAGTGGCACCAATATTTGCTACTTTTTGGAACCAGGTGAAAGCAATTCCTTTTAGCAGATCTAAAGAACTATGAGGTTAAATAAAAGAGCAGGACACTCTTTCAAGCACTCTTTTAAAATCACAATTAGAATTGTGTATTTTATTAAAATTTAAAAGCAGTGATCATATATTACAGCATGAATATGATTGGAATGCCTTATCAGAAAGAGTAAAAAATGAATACACATAGAATACTTTATGTAACCATAGAAATATAGTTGTGGCCTTATACATGCATTTAATAAGACCTCCTCAATTCTTGGATGTACAGTGGGAAGCATAGTTGCATGTAGCTGTACATTTATTTTCACTCCAAATAGAAATGCAAATTAGAAAAAAAATTATGTAATAACATCCTGAAGAAGCTCTACTGATTCACAAAGCTTATATTGGAGGTGTCTCCCACACTTCCGGTTCAATTTATTTAACTATTTTTGTCATCAAATCCACAATTGTCCAAAATAACAAATTAGAAACCATGATGAGTATAAGTAAATTTACAGCATCTCCCTAATTATAACTGTATTTATTTTTTCAAGTAATTGCGAAACAACTGTGAAGGGAAGTAAGTACAATCACAGGAACAGAGCAAGCAAATTAAAAGCTGCTTTAAATGACTGTCTTTTAAAACATACTACTTTCAAAAGTGTAGATCCCATGTAACCATTACGATGCTTAAGATATTAAATGGCCACAGTAACCCTAGGAAGCTATGGGGTCTAGCTTGAAATCACCTATGATTGAACTCACCCTTGTTGTCCTGATGTTATATCCTAGGCATATTGATTCTCTTTACAGAAAATCGTTGATCTGGTATTGGGTTCATGTACCACCATTATTATTATTAAATGTATTTGCTGCCTATCTCGCAATGGACTACTCTAGGCAACTCACAACCATAAAGAAGAAATAAAAAGGAAGTTTAAACAAAGCAAAAATAATAGAATAGAATAAAACAAACAAGGGGGGAAAACCCAAAGAAAATATAACAATGTGACTAGTGAAAAGGTAGCCGTGTGGGGAGCAGTGTGTGTGTGTGTGTGTGTGTGTGTGTGTGTGTGTAGTCTGCTGTCAATCTAGCGGTCACCTCCAAAGTCAAATTCCCCCATTGGATTCCCAGGCCAATTTACAGAGCCAGATACCATAAATGCATACGGTAAATTATTTCATATTTTTCAGTGAATAATATGAATTCAGTTAACGTACTTTGTAAATCATGATTGATGACAAAGATATGCAAAAATATTACCCAACATTATCTGGGCTTTAAAGCTAGGTTAGGGTGCACACTGCAAAAAGTAGCAAGTAGAATCAGAGCAAAATGTGATTTGATGTAACGTTACAATTCAGCCAAAGTTAAACATAGCAATGCGTTTATAAGCAAAGCTCTGTAGTAATGCAATTTATAATCTTTCTCTTCTGTCACATTAAAATTACACCAGGTTCCATGCTGATGTGTTGAGTCAGTTCTTGGAAGACCGTTTCTGCAGTGGATCCAAGTATGACAGGAGTTGTAGCCTGGTGAAATCCATTCTTCAGAAATAATGGCAGAATAATACCCCTGTAAAGGAGACACATAAGCTATAGAAATCACTGCTGTCATTGTCACAAACCGGTAAGTGCAGCATGGAAGTGGAGAAGCATGGTCTTTCCAGCTTCAAGTAAATATCTTGGGAGGTGAAGCTATTCTTCCAGGCATTTGCAATAGTGTTCCATTATGTGGGGAGTGTCACTATTTCTTTTAAAGCAAAAACTAGTCTGGGCAACGCCAAAATAAAAGGACAGAGAAAGACGAGCTAATCCTGATGGAATGAGTCACTTTTGGCTGTGGGATTGGCAGAAAGAGGTGGTGGGGATGAGAAGTTCAACTGCCAGAAAAGCAGTAAGACTTTGCGTCTTGATGCATGACAGTTTAAGTGATGTATAATCAAAAGAATGGGGGGGAAATAACAAATTGCTTGATTCAGTGCTTGGCAGCCATTGTGCACTCCTTGTGGAGAGAAAGAAAGAAAAGAAAGAAAGAAAGAAAGAAAGAAAGAAAGAAAGAAAGAAAGAAAGAAAGAAAAGAAAAGAAAGAAAGAAGAAAGCCACCACCTGGTAGTAGTAGGACTGCATCTTTTTCAGTGTTGGTTTTATGGTGCATTAATAAAGCAACCAGAAAAAACTGTGGTCATACACAGTCACAATAGCATCATCCTGGACCGGAAGCATGGACTGCATGCAGATCAGAATTTTCTTCATTTTGATTGGCTCTTCTACAAGAGTAGAAGCCCTTTCTCTTCCTCTTGGACCAAGAAGTAGCCACATATGTTGCAACCTCAAAAAACTTCAAGAAAGAAATGCAGCTGCCCTCCCTTTCTCATTTCAGGCTGCAGCGATTGCAGGCTTGCTGATATATAAATCTGAAAATGTGCAAAATCTCCACCAATAATTTATCAGTATTGTCTCTTTCCCCCCCCCAGAAATACCTCATTATGTCATTCTGTTTCAACAGCAGCATAGTGAGAGGAAATAGGGTCTAGGACAACTCTCCACAGTCAACTTGCCATGGCCAACTCGCTGCAACTCACTCACCGCATGATAACCTCTCATAGCCAACTCTCCATGGGACAACTTGCCACAAATAAGAGTTACATTAATATTAAAAAAGTAGTAGAATAGAATCATTAAATAAAGGATGCAAAAGGAGGGACAAAATGAAATGTGAATGACAAAAATTAAAATAATGTTTTAATTATTTTATATAATTAAATTAAATTGTTGAATTGTCCTGCAGTGAGTTGCTGTGGAAAGTTGTCCCATTCGGAAGGAAATAGTTCATCAAGAAAATAAGAGGGACATTTAACCCTTCAGTTCAGTGTAGGCCTCCAAAGCTTCCAATAGGCAGTGATGATGTCAACAACATCAGAACTCCCATGTATTCCCTCTAATGATCTTGACAAATTAAGAAGCCTTTAAGGCTCTTTATCAGGGGTGTCAAACGCAATTTCATTGAGGGCTGCATCAGGGTTGGGTTTGACCTTGGAGGGCTGGGGTGGGCGTGGCCAGGGTGGGCATGGCCAGCTTGACATCACTCATGTCACCGCAGTCCAGTCCTTCACTGTTTCCATGGTGGCCCCACTAGCCAGATCTAAACAACCCATGGACCGGACCTGGCCCCTGGGCCTTGAGTTTGACACCCCTGTTTTATATCTTATATGGATGCTAAAGTTGCTGAGAAAGAAGCTTATGGTTGCCAACCAATCAGAAAAAAATACTGGCATGTTCTGCCTTGAAGCATATCATGTTTCCACGAAAATAAGACAGGGTCTTATTTTCTTTTCACCCCCGAAATATGGCCTTGGCCTTATTATCGAGGGAGGGGGCTTATTATTTTGGAGCCAGGCTCTTTGGGAGCCGCTCTCAAGAGAGCAGCTGCCTGGCAACCCCCTTTTCCAGCTGGGCAGAGTGCCACTCACTGACCGAGCTGTATGCCGAAGGCGCCAAGCTGCGCAAGTGGGGGGAAGAGGGGCACTGGTGCTCAGGCAGCTTGGCGCCTTTGGGAGTGTAAGGAAATAAATTGGCATGTCACAAAACCTACTTCTGGTTGGACAGCAAGAGTACAAATGTAGAGAATATCCAGCTGTTCTTTAGTGTATTATCCTCCTGACTGGGCAAGTCTGGACTACTACATTTGATGGATCAAATTGTTTGCATCCACTTTCCATAGTAGGGAGCAATAGCAGAACCCAGCCCTTGCTGTGTTGATGTAATGTCCTGTCAACATAATGAAAAGGTGTCCCTACTCTTATTACTACTTTGTAGATTTTCCACATGGCCAACCAACTGTATTGTCCACATGGTTGGGTGGATAAACATTTTGATGTTGTTGATTGATTGATGGGGAGCCAATGGCCTCATAAGTAGATATGAAAGAGGGGGTGTGAAGATCAGAGAATGGAAAAGATCATTATGGGTTAGCTGGACAAATATTTTAAACTGGCGGTACAAGACAGTTTCAGACATTTATACAACAGAGTTGCACAATGTAATCTGAAGACAGAAAATTAAAAAGAACCATTTCTCATGAATGAAGGCAAATATACGTATCCCAGGATAATGTTGCAGGATCCAATCTGGATCGGTCACCGGGACCAGAGGTTTAGTCTTCCAAGCTTTCGGACTTGTGCTGGAACCCATCCTCAGGGAGCCTAGAGAGCCTTCTCTCTACCAGAATGTGGGGCACCTTCTTCACCTTCTGCTAGAACAGTGGTCACCAACTGGTGGTCTGTGAGAAAATTTTGGTGGTCCGCAGAAAAATTATTTGCATTTTTTATATTGCACTAAACCAGGAGTCCTCAACGTACAGTCGCTGGGACGGATACTTGCAATGGACACTTGTATTGCTACAGAGAGTCTCCCCCTTCGGGGTCTTTTTGTGCAGGTCAGAGGGGGAGAGAAATTTTGACCTGGGGTCTGCTTCGGCCTCTTAGTGCAGGGCTTTGGGTGAAGGCTGGAGGGAAGTGCCATTGGTGATGAAGAGCCGGAGGACCTTGTTCCAGTGGGACTGCATCATGGCCTGGAACTGGCTGACCATTTCATCCTGCTGAGCCTCCAGGCACTGGAACCTGGCCTTGCACCTGGCCAAGCAGGTCTTCCCTCTGCTTGGAAAGCTTCTGCTGAGCCTCCTTCTTGGTCAGATCCAATTTGAACTGAGCCAGCTGTTTTGCCAATTCTTTCTAATGGTGGCTGCTTAGCTCCAACAATTGCTTTCTGTTGGATCCCTAAGGAGCCAGGGTGTGCAGGTGAGGAGTGGGTGGGAAAGGAAGGGCGAGTAGAGGCTGTCGAGGTGCCCCTTGATGTGAGTGACATTGAGTTTGCCATGCCTACCCAGTCACATGACCACCTAGCCACACCCATCCAGCTGGTCACTAGGCAGATCATATTAGTGGTCCACGGAATTTAAAATTATGAATTTAGTGGTCCCTGAGGTCCAACTGAAAGGTTGATGATCCCTGTGCAAGAGAGAAGTTCCCTGAAGATGGGCAGCATGAGTCTCAAAGCTCAAAAGACTAAATCTCTGACTGACCCCAATTATATCCTGCCATTTTTTTTAAAGTGAGGCTTATCTGCCACTGCAATCCTGTGGCTTAAATTCACTTTTTATAGTATACAGATTCAGCAAAATAATAGAATTAGCAATGATAAAACTATAACTGAAAATGACTAAGAACACTATGCCCAATAATAAAAAATAAAAAGAATTAGAATATTGGTATAAAAATCTTCATGTCAACATGAGTGACAAGGAATGTTTCACAAATGGAGTTCTAACAGAGAGAACTGCCTCCCTCAATTTAGCAGGAATGCTTGATGGATAACCAATTCATGTTGCATATAATTATACTTAGAATTGTTTAATTAACCATATGTAATAATAATAACATTTTAAATTAATTAATCATAGTGAAATTAATTATACAAAGAAATATTAGGATACCTTTTTTAATTTTAAGAGTCTATGGAATCTCTGTAACTTTGTACTTGTATTAGTATAACTCTCTTTTTTTACTTTTTCACAATTAGTCACCTATTAATTGCTGGTAAGGATGGTCCATGTTGTCATAACATTGCAGTTGCTTAGGGATACACTGAAAGCTCTGAACATTGGTAATTTTAATACAATGGTTTTGTATTGCTTCTTTTAAACCTCTTTGAATATTTGAGCCAAATGAAATCTTGAAAATCACCTTGAAACATGGCTCTGTAAACTCCTATGGCTTTTTATATGAAATATGAATTCCTATCCGCATTCCTTACAATGTATTGAATTTATGGAATATTGATATCAGGCGACACCTGCAAAATTGGAGTGAATTACCATTTCCCAAACTTCTGCCTAGGGAATATATTTTAGTAAAGGTGGGATGGAATAGCTGTGTGATGATTTTTTGGGTGGCTTTACATTGCTTTGCTTGAAAGTACCTTGTTTTAACTTAAACACGTGATATATATAGCCAAGAAATAGTTATTACTGGTTATCTTATGGCATGGCATGTTATATGGCACCTTCAACACTTAGCACAGTCAAAGGCAACTTGAATAATGCTTGCACAACACGAAACAAAGAAGGGTGAATTGCTAGGTGATTATCGTAAGGTTTGGTGGGTGGAGAAAGACACTATGCCAAGCCACCACCCATATATTACAGCAATCACCCTGATTCCTGCAATTGCTTACAAAATATAATTCAAAGGTAAGGTGAAAAAGTGAAGAAGACACATTCCTTGTAACGTGAAGTGTGCATGGCTCTGCAGGAGAGTTGACTACAAGCTTTAATTTTTCTTTTGACAACTTTTTTTAATCTTAGGGAATCCTCAAAATTATATGTTGTGTAAAAAGAGGTTGATGAATAATTGGCACATTAACGATTCCTGTGCCCATTGGGTAAAAACATTGTAAATTGGGTAAAATTTACAGTGGGTAAATTGGATCAAACTCATTGTAAATTTCCGTATGTCACCAATAGCCATTTCCAACCTGGCAACTTCTAGATACAATGATACCTCGGTACTCATCCAGGATTTGTTCTGGAAAGTGCAATGAGTACTAAAACCACAAGTACTGAGTGACTTACCATGTAACCATTCATTTCAGCAAGAAGGTGTAGCGAATCACGAGACAGCTGAAGCCAGCAAGTTCTACCTTGTGCATCAAGTGCCAGGAGAAAGATGAGTACTGGGACAAGATTTTTGCTTCAAAAAATGCGCTGAGTACAAAATTTGATGAATTTTGATGCAGTTAAGTACCAATATAGCATGGTATGCTGTTAATAATGTCCAACATTCCACTTAGCATGAGTAGCACTGATGAAGTAATCTTGTTGGGGTAATGAAATGCTTGCAGGAAAACCACTAAGTTCAGAAAGTACCAAGGGCCCTCATTTCAATTCTGAGCTACAAATACTCTCCTCTATAAGTCACACTGCTAAGGGATTTTGCAGTTGGAGTTCAATGCAGGAGAATATCAAATTAGGAAAGGTTGATTCGGTATTTTAAAAATGGAATTTCTCTATCTTGCTTCTCTTGTATTTAGGGCTCTGAAAAAATGGCACTGCATATGAATGCCTATTATAAATACAGCTATATGTATAAAAAATTGAAACAGCTGTATTTCACTCTTATTTTATTGTAGTCACTCTTTAGGATAAAGCACCATGTGTACTTTAAAAGCAACCTAGATAATCTTAGTCCTGATATTACACAGCAAAAAGTTCATCAGTTGGGAAGAAAAGACAAATAGCAGCAAGCATAGGAAAACAGTAAACCATGCAGAGGCTTTAGGAAAAGGAAAGAAAAGCAAAATAATAATAATAATAATCAGAGAGCAGTGAGTATATTCCTACTGATTGCCAAGTGGCGGAAAGTTTAGAAAATCACGAATGGAATGAATAATGAAATATGCTTAACAGAAATGCTCCAAGTGGTTCTCACTTCCTTCTACCACTAAATATGGATTTCACCCCACAAGTTGGCATGCTTGGAGGAACTCCAGTGTTTACAAAACTATATCTGTTGAGCAGTGGTGGGTTTCAAATTTTTTTAGAACCTCTTCTGTAGGTGTGGCCTGCTTTGTGGGAGTGGCTTGCTGGCCATGTGACTGGGTGGGAGTGGCCAACTTGTAAAATGTGGTGAAACTCACTTAACGTTCTTGCTTAGCAACCAAAATGTTGGCTCAGAAACTCTGGCATTTGAAGCACGTAACTCTTAAAGCTGTCAAGTTACAAGACCCTTGCACCCCTAACCGTCTAGAAAAAAAAAACCCAGGGGTGTTCAAACTTGACAGCTTTAAGACTTGTGGACTTCAACTCCCAGAATTCCTCCTCTCACTCTTCATCTTGATAATGTTCGGGCGGGCTGGGGGAGGGAGCTGGAACTGGTTCTAAATGGTACTGTAGATTTGTGGAACCTCTTCTATAGAAGAGGTTAGAACTGGCAGGAACCCACCCCTGCTGTCAAAATGAATGGAATGGAGAGATTGGGCTGAAAAAACAGCAGCAATCTATATTCCATTTGTCCTTTGAAGTTCGTTGTTCTGCAAACAGAGACCCTATTCAGATACCTGAAATATTTTGCAGAAGAGTTCTAAAACTGACAAGAATTAAAAGAAGGGGGTCACATTATTTTTGGCAAAAAAAATAATTTTTAGGATATTTTGAAATACATATAAAATTATTAACACCCCTTACAGCAATAAAATCATGTTTATACAATAATGTTATGGATAACATGGATGGTTCAAAAAAGTTTGTTTAGGATATAAACTGGAAAGTGGTAAAAATACAGTTATAAATATAGAACTGAATTTGCTTTAAAACGTGTAATGAATACTGCATCTCTTTGTTTTTGCATGATTGCGAGAAATGAGGACACAAAAAGTTAACATTAATATTATAGTAAAACGACCACAATAAAAAGTAGGGCAAAATCTTAACCTGAAATTGTTACAGAAAGTACTACTTTTCAGGGAAAAAATTGTGAGAAAAAAAGAAAGAGATGAAATCTGAACATATACATCTTGCTTCAGGAAACTAATTATCTTTCATTTTCTGAATCTGACATACTATTTATTATTAATTTCTGCTTTTTTGTTATTATTGTCAGGACTTCTGAAGCAATAGGTTTTGGTATTGAGACAAATTACTTTTCTTTGGTTGATTTCTTGATCCCCAGATATAGACCATTTAAATACATTAACTATATAAAGCAATTTTTCATAATCCTTTTTTTTTCAATTGCGCTGGTTCCCCCACTCCTAAATTTTCCCTAGGATTTCTTGGACGTTCATACCTTTGCACTTTTGTGAAAAAGACGCCTAACATTAAAACAGTTCAATTCATAAAAATGTCAGGCTTAAGAAGGTTTAAATGGAAACTAGCATGGAATTTGTGACATGAAAATGTACGCAAGTAGTTCTTTTGAATTGTGAGCACCCTTCAAATTTAGAGAGCAGATTGCAAAATGGCCGACATGATGGGGCATGGCGAATCAAAACACATATCTTAGAGGGATTAGGTAGTTTTCTACCAGCCCCTTTGCCCTCCCACAGTGTTCTCCATCACCACCTAATTGTTGTCTTGTTATTGTTTCCAACCCAATAGAAAAGTGAAAAAAAATAATGTAAAGGGTTTGGGTGTCTGTCAATCTGTCCATCCATCTGCACCGGTGGTGGGTTCTGGATCCCGTCCCAACTGTACCGCTTGGATCAGGCCCGGCGTCGCTCACATGGATGCTGTGGCACGCGTGCATGCGTTGTAGCTGCAAACGACGCTTCCACAAGCCTCCGCGACACTCCAGCTGCTCGGCGGAGCATCGCACAGGCCGAAAGCTTTAAAACACGGTAAGGAGCTCGGGCGGGCGGGTGGGCCCTCTGGAACACCATACTGGAACCGTATCCTATGTTCCGGGCAGGCTCTGGTATGCCCGTACCAGGGCGTACTGCCTGCAACCCACCACTGATCTGCATCATAACCCTCTAAACTCAAAAAAAAAATAAAAATGGAATAAATCTGGTAAGGGAAGTCAAACTGAAATAATAAAAGTTAAAAAAAATCCTCTGTGAACTCCTTGTAGGAGAAGCAGTTCTGTCAGCTGCTCTATTCTAGATTCCCCTTCCTGGTCATCTGACACACTGAAGGAATAAGGGCTGGGATGAATGAACTTGGAGGCATCCAATGAGGGTCATCTCAAACTTTCCTTTAAGTATAATATCTATCTCTGGCCCACGTTTCTCTGCAAGAGAAGCTTATCTGAAAATTTTGAATAGCTTCAAGCCTGTTTCCAGCTCATCACAACTACAAATTCAGGGCTGTCGCTGTCCTTCCTTTTGCAGAGAACAGAACTTAAAAAATTATGGTATTTTCCTTATTTACTTGTCAGCATACTAGAAGTGCTCTTTCCAGGCTCATAAAACTTCATCAGAGGTAGTAGTACTATGCAATGGGAAGAAACCTAGGATGACCTGGATTCAGTGGAATTTTGGCTACATTTATTCTGAAGTAAAGGGCTCAGTGGCTAAGATGTTGAGCTTGTCAATCTGAAAGGTCGGCACTTTGACAGTTTGAATCCCTAGCACCGCATAGCGGAGTGAGCTCCTGTTACTTGTCCCAGCTTCTGCTAACCTAGCAGTTCGAAAGCACATAAAAATTCAAGTAAAAAATAGGAACCACCTTTGGTTGGAAGGTAACAGTGTTCTGTGCACCTTCGGCGTTTAGTTATGCTGTCCACATGACCACGGAGGAGTCTTCGGACAGTGCTAGCTCTTCAACTTTAAAACAGAGATGAGCACCGCCCCCTGGAGTCAGGAACTACTAGCACATATGTGCGAGGGGAACCTTTACCTTTATTCTGAAATAAGTTCTTCAGAGCTTCACAGGATTTTCTTCTGGGCTACATTGCCGAGAATTGAATTTACAACGTCTTAAAAACGTCCACGAACAAACACATAATTGGGAACCACAGTGTCTATAATATAGGTGGTCCTTGGTTAACAGCCATTTGTTCTGTGACAACCCCAATTTATGAGAGGACTGAACAAGTGGTACTTACAACCTATACTCAATGTTTTGACTGTTGCAATGCCCTCACGGTCACAGGTGCTTGGTAACTTCTCTGTATTTCCAACCGTCACAGCATCCTGCGTTCCTGTGACTATAATTTGTGACTTAACCTGTTGTTTTCCCACAAGCAATGTCAATGGGGAAGATAGCAAGAAGTCAGAAGTTGCATTCATATAAAGTCCTTACTTAATGTTCCACAGTGATTCACCTAACAATCGTAACCAGGAAGTGCTGAAACTACCATTGGTAAATGGGATGCTCTCATTATGTTCTGCATCGCTTAGCAACCAAAATTCCAGTCCCAATTGCTGTCATTAACTGAGGACTAGCTATATGTGCAAACACTTGATGGGTATTGCCTTTCTGAAAAATCTAGACATTTCCATCACTTTTAGTGCCTTTGGTCGATCCTCTCCAGCTTTCCCTAGATTTGAGGTAGCATTTCCCAAGAGCTGTCAAACAGATCTCATTGGCCATTATTGTTCTTTTCCATCAACGTGTTCCACAGATGAGTGGGTGGAAACTGGAAGCTTCACTCAAATTTTCTTTTGTACCTCTGCATGTTGAACACAAGCCCTGGCAACCACACCTTCCTCGGAGTTCTGACTCCCCAGGGAAGGATTGTGTTGCTACAGGCTTCTAATTAGTGATAATGGCCTGCCTGTCACTGGATGAAAAGCAAGATGTTGTTGGGCTGCTCTTTTAAAACCAATTTTCAACTATCTAATAGTTCCAAGGTTCATCTACGTCTGTGAAGTGTTGGCGGGGAGGGGGGGAGATCAAGCAAAATAATTAGGAGAATGCTCCCCAAATGGAGGAAATGAATGAGCTTACTTTTCATTGTTGACTTCTTAATTTCAAGGTTGCTGTGAGTTATTTATTATATCAGTAGCACATAACTTTTCTGATTGAGTCCATCCAAGGAAGTCAACGTGTATGTAATGAAAGCATAAAAAGAAGAATATAAGGGAATTTTAAAGATGCTCTGACATTAAAAAAACTCCCCTGTGCAAGATATTAAAAGTATAAAGTGCAGTCATAAATTATAGAGCTACAACAATAAAATGGTAGCACGACCAGGAAAGTCAGAATGTAAAATCAGTGACTTGATGGTAGCCATAATCGTGAAAATGAAACCCGGCCCCTTCATTTTACTTGTGATGTACACAGAAAAAGAGTGAACTTTAAGTGTGCAATTGTGGTATCATATTGACTTTTTTTACTCCCTGAGATGCCCTTTCTGCAAAAGGTAGAACCCACTAACAATACGTTCCAGTCCTAGTGCCTGTCCATGTAACCAATGTTACAATCCAGTGTTAAAACCTTTTTAAATGGCCAAATTCATGCAGGATTATTTTGAGATACTAAAATGGGGAGGTAGGGTGGGTGGGTCAGGAAGGGGAAATGTAGTGGTGGGATTCAAATAATTTAACAACTGGTTCTCTGCCCTAATGATTTCTTCCAACAACCAGTTCACCAAACTGCTTAGAAAGTTAACAACCGGTTCTCCTGAAGTGGTGCGAACTGGCTGAATCCCACCACTGGGGAAAAGATATATGCTGTCAAGGATAGAATATCAATCCATAACCCTGGGATCTCAATAATGATTATAAGATTTAATCTATAATGTCAAAAATATTTAACTACTTACATGGGGGGGGGGATAAAACTTGGTGGCATTGGAAGGGCATCTGAAAAACCAAAGATTTTGACTGGTGAATTAGATTGGAATAAAAAGGAGGATGTTCTTTCTTTTTATTGAGAAATATCAATAATTAGGGCTCATTTTCTTTTTAAAATAACCTTAAAAGTACAATTTGATTAAAATCTTCATTTAGTCTGAATCAGTTCAATCAAACAAAAATGTAAAACTGCAAGGGTTAGCTATCTATCTGCCAGTCATTGTTAGGTACTCAATACCAATAGGATTCACAGAGGATAAACTGATTTACCGTTGAACAATTCTGCTGTTATTTAAGCACAGAAATAAGGATTTGTAAATGGGTGAAGTCATAAATAATGGATTATGTAATAATGGAGGCTTAATGTTCAATTAGCAATGAGACATTTAAGTGAACATTGAGTAAGTTATGCTGAAAAGTAAAAATGAACTAGGATTTATAAATTAACTGCACGTATTTATTTAAAAGGTTTATAAACCATACCTTTGGCTCCCAAAATCCAAAGTAGTATAAATAAATGTTCAAACAGTCAATGGTGCATTTAAAATAATACAGAACTCTGACCTTACAAAAAGCCTGCAGGGAAGAATTGAGGAGATCCAACTTTTCCACCAGTTTAAAATAACCAAATGTGAAACATTCTAGGAAATGAGTAATTTTTATATATTTAGATTTGTTTTCAGCTGTCACCTGATAGTATGTTGTGATGATCTTCCTCAAGAGGTCATATAAAAGTCTGACTATTATCTCAGAGAAGACCTTCTCTATTATGAACCCTGAATATTTTGCAACAAGAAATATACTGTAATAAGAGTTATTGGTCAGATTTCTGATTTGGATTTCTCAGTGTCATCCATTTCCACCTGAACAATAGCGTGAAAGGAGATTAGAGATGGTTCTCAACAGTTTGATATACAATTATCCATATGGTTCATGACCAGGTCATATCAGGCTGCAGGCAAATGCAACATGAGCCTCATTTGTGTGCCCACGTGCGGTGTAATTGCAAAGTATATTTTGCAATGAAGGTAGGTCAATTTACCTACTAAATATCAAACCTCATACTTTTAATTCACTCACTATAGATGCCTCCTTGTTCCATCATATAAAGATGATGTCTCTTTTAACTGAACTCTAATCTTAATTTCATGGTCATGCCCATTCTGTTTCTTGGCCAACAGTACAGAAATGATTTGCTCTTGTCTTCTTCCAGTGTAACTTCTTAATCTAATCTGCAGTCCTGGAATTTCCAGGTAGTTTCCCTTCCAGTAGTAACCAGAGTTATCCCTGTTTGGCTTCCAAACCCAGATGACTACTCCTATAGGCCAGAATAAATTGAATTATGAAATTTAATTTACTTGCTTTTAATGTGATCTCTGAAAATAAGAGACTATGAGTGTTATTAGTTCCAATATAATAATTGATAGAAGAGTGAACAATATTGTATACATGAATTGGTCAAATCAGATAAATATAGGTATAAATATAAGTAGAGATGGAGACAGAGATACTAGAGGCAAAGTACAGGTGAAACTCGAAAAAATTGAATATCATGCAAAAGTTCATTTATTCCAGTAATGCTTAGAAGGTGAAACTAATATATGAGATAGACTCATTACATGCAAAGCAAGACACTTCAAGCTGTGATTTTTCATAATTGTGATGATTATGGCTTACAGCTCATGAAAACCCCAAATCCACAATCTCAGAAAATTAGAATATTGTGAAAAGGTCCTATATTCTAGGCTCAAAGTGTTCCATTCTAATCAGCTAATTAATCCATAACATCTGCAAAGGGTTCCTGAGCCTTTAAATGGTCTCTCAGTCTAGTTCAGTAAGAATCACAATCATGGGAAAGACTGCTGACCTGACAGTTGTGCAGAAAGCCATCATTGACACCCTCCATAAGGAGGGAAAGCCTCAAAAGGTAATTGCAAAAGAAGTTGGATGTTCCAAGAAAGTTATGTGGAAGGGAAAAGTGTGGAAGAAAAAGGTGCAGAAGCAGCAAGGATGACCACAGCCTGGAGAGGATTGTCAGGAAAAGACCATTCAAAAGTGCTGGGGACTTTCACAAGGAGTGGACTGAGGCTGGAGTAAGTGCATCAAGAGCCACCACACACAGACGGATCCTGGACATGGGCTTCAAATGTCGTATTTCTCTTGTCAAACCGCTCCTGAACAACAAACATCAGAAGCGTTTTACCTGGGCTAAGGAAAAACAGACCTGGTCTGTTGCTCAGTGGTCTAAAATCCTCTTTTCTAATGAGAGCAACTTTTGCATCTCATTTGGAAACCAAGGACCCTGAGTATGGAGGAAGAATGGAGAGGCACACACTGCAAGATGCTTGAACTCCAGTGTGAAATTTCCACAATCTTTGTTGATTTGGGGAACCATGTCATCTATTGGTGTTGGTCCACTGTGGTTCATTAAGTCCAGGGTCAACGCAGCCATTTACCAGGAGATTTTGGAGCACTTCATGCTTCCTTCCACAGACGAGCTTTATGGGGATGCTGACTTCATTTTCCAGCAGGACTTGGCACCTACCCACACTTCCAAAAGCACCAAAATCTGGTTCAATGACCATGGGATTACTGTGCTTGATTGGCCTGACCTGAACCCCATAGGGAATCTATAGGGCATTGCCAAGAGAAAGATGAGAGACATGAGACCGAACAATGCAAAAGAGCTGAAGGCCACTATTGAAGCATCCTGGTCTTCCATAACACCTCAGCAGTGCCACAGGCTGTTAGCTTCCATGCCATGCCGCTTTGAGGCAGTAATTGCTGAAAAAGGGGCCCAAACCAAGTACTGAGTACATATGCATGCTTATACTTTCCAGAGGTCTGATATTGTTCTATGTACAATCCTTGTTTATTGATTGCATGTAATATTCTAATTTTCTGAAATGGTGGATTTGGGGTTTTTATGAGCTGTACGCCATAATCATCACCAATCACGGCTTGAACTATCTTGCTTTGCATGTAATGAGTCTATCTCATATATTAGTTTCACCTTTTAAGTTGCATTATTGAAATAAATGAACTTTTGCACGATATTCTAATTTTTTGGGTTTCACCTGGATATCACCTCTCCGTGAACATTTTCCACAGGACAAGGTTTGAAAGTGACCAGCAAAGATGCCATCTGACAAAAGATGTCTTGGATATCCGGAGGGTAATGGAAATAGCAATAAGGTGGGAGCTGGTGCAGAATGAAAATGTTTGTGTCTTTTTTGCAAACAAAGATGACTTATTAACAGTGCACCTAAGAAGCACTATTCTCAGCTGCCTCCTTTTATTACTAATTTTTAATGAAGCCATTTTACTAGATTACTGGACTGTACAGTCATTCATGATGCATAGGCAAAGATGGCGCGATGACTTACACTCACAGACTGTTTTGGCTCCGCACCGCATGCCTTATTGCTCTGGGTTTACCTTCCCCAACCTTCCCCAAGTGGAAAGTTGCATTACAACAATTATTCCTGCAGAAAATAGAGTGGGTGGTACCTGCTGAGGTCAGAGAATCACTCCTTCTGTTTTTGATGTTCAAACCTGAATACTGTTGCTCATTAATGAAAGCAGCATTGCACAGAAGGGGGGGTTTAGCAACCCCTCCCTTCTAGTAACTAGGGGTTAGTAGGGGTTGGGGAAACGCAGATTTCTCTCTCTCTCTCTCTCCCTCCCTCTCTCTCTCTCTCTCCCTCCCTCCCTCCCTCCCTCCCTCCCTCCCTCCATGGAATGCTGACCAATCAAAACACAATTCAGCAACAAGAGAAATACAATGGACTATACTAAAACAACAACTCCTAGATGTTTTGCAGATGGAAACCAGTATGGAATTTGTGACATGAAAGTGTACGGAGGTAGTTCTTTTGAACTGTAAGCACCCTTCAAATTTGGAGAGCATATTGCAAAATGGCCAACATGATGGACATGGCCAATCAAAACACATCTCTTAGAAGATAGACTCTTTTGCTCCTGACCCTATTTATCCATACACAGTTTTTTCTTTTTCTTTTTAGAAATACTGTAAGGCTTTGGAGGAAATAAAAGTGAGGCAAGTTGCCATCCTCCAGATGTTTGGGATTTTAGTTTCCATCAGACCTAGCCACCATGATGAGATCCAGAATTTCTGGAGAGTACCAAGTTCTTTGCCACAGATCTGGTTTTCTAAATCAGACACAGCTGTGTGCTCCTTGTTATTTAATATTCTTGAAATATTACCTTTGTAGTACAGGGCTTTCATACAGAATTACAGCCCGCCAGTCAGAAACAGAATTCATGAAACCCTGTCAGTTATAAATATCTTTCATGCAACTCTGAAAAAGAAGAAAAAGGGGGTTACTTACACACAGCATCCACTTCTCATGGCAACGCCTTTCTCTACAATATGTCTGGTATGAAGTAAGGCTTGTTTCCTGTAGTTAGCAGGAGAGATTCAATTGTAGTAATGTAAATCCTTTCATAACAATACTTCTCAATACTTCTTTTGCAATTAGAGATTTGTAAAGCTCTAATTTAGTGGCTGAGGTCATGGAATGAATGAATTGGAATCTGTGCCATGAAATGCCATCAAATCTTGGATGCATATTTGTGGTGCTACAGGAGAAAGAGCTCAAAGATAGAGAAGGAAGGCTTAGGTGGGGCCTGCACCACTTCCAAGGGTTTGTCAGCCCTCCTGTTTCTTGGATCAAAATTAGGACACTTACTTTGTCTCTCCTGGATCCATTTTTTGTATCTCAGATACAATCAAGGTGCTGAACTTAGAACAGATCAGAGTGGAGGAGCTACTGGGGGAAAAAAGGATGTTACCAAATTTTCATTTTATTCTGCTCCATCTCTCTTGGTCCACATGTCCAGAGAGCACACATGAAGAACCATGAATGCACCTATCCTGCAATCTTACAAGTAGCAAACTGGCACATATGATGGTAAATGTACAACAGCTATTCAGCATGTGCATTAAACATTAGTCATGTGCTGACTTTGGCAAATAAATATGAAATACTGTATCTAGATACCAGCTGAGATGTTAAATAATAGACGACATATAAAATGTCCTCCATCCCATCTCCATCCCTGGAATAGATTGGCAATTTCATTTTAGCAAATTCAGAAACAAGAGGCTATGAACAACTTGGGGACTAGAGGCAGGAATCAATGCAGCATTGTCTATGGCCTTTTTTATATTGGTAGCCTCATCCTACACATGTGTCAATTTATCATTGCAGCTGTGGCTGGGTAATGCTATAAGGTAATATCAAGCCCCTGTTGTCAAGTGAGAAAGATCAGGATCACACCTGAACTTCCAATTAAACTGATTTAATTGCTTGCCTCTGTAAGTTATGAGTAGTTTTAAGAAGAGATTGGGAAACCCTTTGCTGAGAATGGTATAGAATCTCCTACTTAGGGGGTTGGACTAGAAGATCTCCAAGCACTCTTCCAACTCTGTTCTTCTTTAATGTAATATAGTATAATTCTGATAGGCTCACACCTATGCACAGGAATCTACTAAACTAAAAGCACTTTTTGGCACTAGATAAGGGTTAATGGAATTCAAGAGAAGTTGGACTCTGCCAGTCCTTCTCCTTCATCTGTGTTGAAATGGCCCATTACTTTATTATAGCACTGATTTCATTGTTGATTTAGGTGATATTGAGACACATTAGCAACACATAACTCCATCCTTTGTTGAAATTTAATAATCTTTCCTCCAATCTTGAGCGTTCAGCATCAAATTCTAGAATTCAACCCTCTAGTGGATGGAAATTATTGGAGATAAAGTCTAATCTATTTTAAAGGTTGAGTTAAAAAAACTTTTAATGCCATCATATTTATGGCAAGACTTTGAAGGTAGTGTCAGAGGTTAAATAACAGAATATGTATATAATTGTAACATAGTTTTACTGCTATGTCAGTTTTATTTCAACTAACCTTTTGCAATACAGAGAAACAAACCCTCAGGAATAGCAGGCTCATTTTAACATTTTAAAAATTCAAGACTCAAATGCATGTGTTAGGGATGGTTTCTGAATTAAAAATAATGTTTCTGTTTTTATAATATTGACTTACATGGTGAGCATAAGAATCCATAGGATGATGGGCAACATGATGTCCTCTAAACACTAATGCTTGTATTCCAGTGGTGGGTTCCTACCGGTTCGGCCCGGTTCAGCTGAACTGGTAGTGGTTTCGTGGTCTGGATCACTGGAACCGGCAGCAACCCAGGCCTGCCATGCCCCTGAACTGGTTCTCTGGGCAGCACCATAGGCGGCGCCATCTTGTTTTTCAGTTCTGCGCATGGGCAGAACATTTTTAATTGTACTGCACACATAAGCGAACCAGCAGTAGCACCTGCCAGAACCCACCCCTGTTCTATTCATACAGTTTTATTCATACTGTAGCTATTCTATGGGATTGGCTCTAGGGGGAAGTCCTGGCATTTCTAGACTTTTGAATTCAAAGCCATGGAAAAGCTGTAGCCCAATATTTTGGAAATGGCTACTAATCAAAACAGGCAACATTGGACTCCAAAACCCACCAACTGATTGAAGAATTTTCTTATAATCTTAAATTATCTTAAACCACTGGGTGGTTCCAGATGGACAAATGAAAGTCAACATCACCTGGCCTCTCAATAAAATGATGTGAACTCATCAGAATTATTCCAGATTAAAGGCCTCAACTAGGCGGTCCCAATGAGCTTTTCTCCTCTCAACACTTTGTATCCTTGATCCCATCTACACCATACCAGTTTATGAAGAGGTCATGGGATTAAGGAGAGTTCTGAAACTTGCAGAAATTGTTTCGGATGAATTGTTAAATGGATCTTAAGGGCATTGCTGACAACCTCTCTGTTGCAACTGAGCCTTGTGCTTTGTTGGCAGATGACTGTTCCAAAGCTATTCCTTTTGTCTCTTTCTGATTTTGCAAGAAAGTGAAAAAACTTCCTTCTTGCATCCAGGGGGGAATTTCTATTCTTCATGCTCTAGGAAGTTATCACCCAGCCCTCTCCCAGAAAAATGAAATATCCTAGGAAATATTGAAAGGGCAGAATATTTCTCTGGATGTGAAAAGAAAGAAACATGTTTTAAAAGACAGAACAGCTTCCTGCAGCTTCCTGCCCATCCCCCTTTGTCAATGAGCCATTAAAGCCTGAGCTAGTCCACTTTACATAATAAAGAGTTTTCCCCTTCAGATCCAGAGTGATGGGATTAAGGCATGATAATTTTGGCCCTTTTACCCAACTCGCCACATGGCATCTGAGAACTCAACCAAACCTGGTTTCAAAATGCAGCCTAGAGAGTTGCCTCTGCATGGCCCCATGGGAGTCTGACAACCAATCAGAACACAAGATCAAGATCAAAGGCCAGAGAGGGCATAAAACCAGGGACTCAGCATCTCAGCCTCCCTTCTCTTTTTCTCCACCGACATTGAAGCATGTGATCACCTTTTCTGTTCAGGATTCAAGCTATGTGGTCCTGTCCACCATTAAAACCATCTTTCCAAGTAGTCTCCATGTCTCCAGTGTCTTTTTCCCCACTTGGAGCCGAACCCAGAAGGACATTTCTTCTAACAATGCCTTGCCTATTTGAAGGATAGAGCACTGTTTACTAGTCACATAAATTTAGAAATGTCACAGTTGCTTGATCCACATTTAGGATAGGATAGTAGAGTTGTCCATTTTCTTTCCTGTCCAGTTATTTTTTCTCCTGGCTTCATATCTATCCAGTTTGCTCCCTCCTTTATCTTCACTTTTCTGGGTAGCTATCTTTTCTTCTGGCAGTAGAATACAGGTAGCTCATTCTGTGACAGGGAATCATTTATGAGTTTAATCAAGATTCATGTCAATCACACAACCCAGCCTTCAATATGAGCAACAGCGCAAAGCTCAGGAAGTGGCTGTTCCCAGGATGAGTCAAGAGGATCCACAAGAATAAAGATAGATCGCTTCCCAGATACAGCAGGGGAGCACTTGCACCCCAATGTCAGTTTTCCACAGGCATGCAAGTATTACATTCATTCATGAGAGATTACAGGATTATCGTCATTCATGACAGATTCTGCAGGGGCAGGCACAGGACCAGAGAAAAAGCCTCAATGGAACAATTGCAACACACTCCGACATATCTCAGAAGGTAGGCCAGTCGTCCTTCACCAGAGAAGGGAAGCATTAGGCCAGCGTGCAAGAAACAATACAGAAACCAGCGTGACTTGCTTAGAGCAGCATAAAATGTGAAGAGTGAAACATGAAATTGCTGGATTTAGGAGCACAATGATTGCCATGCAGGAAGCCAGAATGTATAGCCCAGCATCTGTGGAAATGAAGGCCCCATATTTTTATTTTATTTTATTTTATTTATTATTTTATTTTATTTTATTTTATTTTATTTTTTATTTTTTATTTTATTTTATTTTAATTTTATTTTATATTATTAATTTAATATTTTATTTATTTATTTATTTATTTATTTTATTATTTTTTATTTTATTTAATATTATTTCATTTTATTATTTTATTATTTTTTTGCTGCCCATCTCATCATGAGGTGTATAATGTTTATATTATACACCAACGATATAATAATATTAATACACATTTAGGAGGCAGCTTGAACATCTTCTTTGAAAATAGTCCTGGGCACATAGGAGCCCAGTTTCTAGGTTTCCAGGCTGTCTGTTTCCTCCTGGGAAGGAAACCGAAATGACAAGGAGGAAGGGGGCAACCCGAAAGTGATGCACACTTGATTCTCTCCTGGCTCATTTGGATTATTGAGACCCTAAGGGGGACTTTTTAACAGAGGCATATCCCTGTCAGCAGAGAGCCAATCCCCACTGCCTTGACTGTATTGACTGTTGGAGATGATGAATGGTAGGTTGCTAACTGCAGGATGTTGCATAATAATCTCTCTGAAATGGTGACTCATTTTGATCACAGCTTTGAAGGCAAAACCTAATGCAATGCCATTGCACTCCGGTGGAAGAAAGTGTGGCTATTACTCGATAATGGCTCACCATAACACCACCATGTAAGGAAGTTGCTCATCAGTTTGATTTAGGAAGAATCCCTATCATGTTAGAAGTTTCTCTGCAGATTGAGCATGATCTATTGGAGGCTGTGGCTTGCCTCAGGAACAGTGGAAAGTACTTAAGCTTTCTACTATAGGATGTTTTGATAAGTACATAATTAAGTCTATGAGTTAGATTCACAGGAAATATGTTGGGGATTTGAGTTTGTTTGCTTACTTACTTACTTACTTACTTACTTACTTACTTACTTACTTACTTAGCCACCCACCTCACCATGATCCAATGGACCAAAGAAAGACAGGACCTGCAGCATTGGTTGAAGGAAATATGCTGTTTTAATTGTTGCTTTTGAAAGAGTGACTTGGCAATGTAATCTGGAGAATATCTCCTCAAAATAATGCCCTAATCTGTTTTTCTGAAGTAGCAAGGACGTTCCTTGGAATTCATTAACACTACTATTCCAGAATATGGTTGCTCAGAGTGGAAGCTTTATTGATACTGAAAGAGGCTGCAGTTGAATTCCCCATTAGGTATGTAGGAACTCTGCAGTCCATTCAGCTTTGGACTCTGATCAATAACTCCCTAAACCCCACAAGGAAGGGTTAACATTACACTGATTATCAATGGGGACAGTGCATATCCTCTTAGACAGTATGTGGTCAAGCCATTTATGACTTTGAGATGTGACTTTGGGATGTCTAAAGGTGCAGTGGCACTAAGCGCAAGTCTACTGTTGGTTGGAGACAATGCCTTCACCAAAATTAAAGTGAGAGAAAGGGCGTCTCTGAATGGGATGATTGGGAGGAGTGAGGCACACCCTCACATGGAAGCCCAGAGCCAGTATCACGTGGCTGAGGACATAGCAGCTCCAGAAGCAATAGTGGAACTTTTGGCAACCCACCACTGGTTGGGAGTAACCCATCTCTGTCCTAAGGCCAGAATTCATAAAGGGGAACTCAGTAGTTTTCATGTAAGAATTCACACTCCTTCAGTTTCTGTAATGATTGAAGGTGATCTTTGTTTTCTTGAATCCTGTTCATACAAAAAGTTCTTCTCTAAATCAAAATCAAGTGCCCTGCTCAGAGGTGACATTCAGCAGGTTCTGACCAGTTCTGGGAAACAGGTAGCGGAAATTTTGAGTAGTTCAGAGAACCAGTAAATACCACCCCTGACTGGCCCCACCCCCATCTATTCTCTGCCTTCCGAGTCCCAGCTGTTCAGGGGGGAATGGAGATTTTGCAGTATCCTCCCCCTGCCATGCCTACCAAGCCACGCCCACAGAACCAATAGTAAATTTTTTTGAATCCCACCACTGGGCCTGCCCTATGCAATGGCTTTGGTAGATGAGGAAAGGTTACACTGTGAGTCAAGTTGCATTACAAAGTCATTGCTCCCATGGCAGCAAAAGAGGAAGCAGAAATCTGCTAGTGGCTAGTGCAAAAATCAATGTTAAAAGCTGTTCAGCTCCCTTATTGGCATCCCATTACCCAGAACCTGACCAGTGGGGATGGATGAGCTCATTGTTTTGGCAAGAAGTTAAAAAAAATACCTGGCATAGGGACACAAGTAAGCAAAATGTAGTTCATAGTAAAGGGCAAGCCATCCCTCTCCCTCTTATGCTTTCCCCTCCTCCTTCTCGCTCCCTCTCTTTCTCATATCACCATAACGCCAGTAATTAACTATATTAATTAAAATCAATATAAAACAAGGCGATCAAATTAGAGTAACAAATAATGGGAGATCTGGTAGCCCATCATCAAACGTTTATTTAAATGTATTCCAAAATGTCAAATGCAAATATTTTCACACAGTACAGGGGGAAGCCAGGGGGCCAGGAGGGAAACCCTTCGATGGATATGGTTCTGGAGAGTCATTCTTAGCAGTTTTTGACTCAACCTTCCAACTGCTGAGGGCTGCTGCAGTCTGTGCCTCCACAGACCTGCACACATAACATGTGTTAAGAAAAGCAAAGGCATGCTAATGAGACCTTAACAAGATTGACTGTAGTGATTTTGTTTGTAATTCCCTGAATTATGATTCTAGCCTTCCTTTGTTTTCTCTACATTTCCAGCCAACTCATATTCCAGTGCATACAAATAGCCCAGCCAAAACAGGAAGGGAAGGAGATCTCTTTGGGTGTTCTGCGTATTCATTGCACAGGGTGAAAAGGCAATCATGACAATTTTGAAAGCTAAAGCAGCTTTTCAATAACAAGCTGATTGAGTTCATGTCTTGCCAGATTTCAGGTGTAGCAGCATGCTACTATTATAGTACACTATAATATACTAAGCATTGAGCATACTGCAGCCATGAAAGCAAGCAAATGGATCAAAAGCACAAATCAATCCAGATTGAATCAGATCCAATATTTATTATAGACATACCCAGCATCATTTTAGGGGGAAGCAGCCAAACATGGCAACAAACTACCCAGTTCCTGAAATAAGCTTCTTGTGCTTGGTCTCACCCATTCTGGCTCACTCATCACATCCAAATCAATCCAGAGTTCACGCTCAGGGCACCAATGACCAGGTTCAAATTATCCTTCTTTGAGCATAGTATGCAAAGGTTTAGGACTCTAGAAAAGGATCTGATGCTGTGAAAATGTAATGATATGTGAGCATGACCTTGGGAGGGATAAGGGGAAAAGATGCTGCCTAAGGAATGATCAGATAGAAGGGGAGGAGCCTGCAATTGATTAGTGGTCAGAGAAAGAAACTCAGGAAGGATCAATGATAAGTAATCAGGCTGCAAAAAGAGAAGGTGGGAAATTTGTACTTTCAGGCTTACAACATTGGTTTTAGTCCTCCCAGGTAAACAGACAGAAACAACCTGATGAGTTAATTGTACTTTATTGCAAGGTTACATTAACAGAATCTTGCAAAATCTGAAAGTACAAGTCTCCCATCTTCTCTGTGCATGCCCAAGATGGTGTCCTGTCACGTTTGAGGAGAGCTTCGGGGAGATGATTGTCCTTCTCGGGGCTTGCAGGGGGTAGCCTATTCCATCATCGGCTCCAGGTCCAGCTATGAGAACTTCTTGGGATCTCGGGGGTACCCTTGAGCTGCGATTTCCTGCCTCGTAGCTGGAATGTCGTGAGTGAAACAGGGCGGTTGGTGGTGAATGGGGAATGGAGAGCATCTGCAGCTGCCAGCGTGGGTGTGGTCGGCGGTGGCGGGATGCCCTGCCTGGGGTTTCTGCTGCTGCCACCCCCCACGCCATGGTGTTATCCTGGTTGCTCCCCCCCCACCTTGCTTATGGACGTGATAGGCTGGATCAGTGGGGAGTGGCTGAGGTGGCTGGCATGTATATTGATGCCAGTGGAAGATGGCTTCGGTAGTTGGCATGGGCACAGTTGGAGTGGGGGGGGTCCTTTGTTGTGGCCCCCTCCAGTATCACCGCTGTTGCCTGGGCCACCGTACTGTGTCATTTGGCCATTGGCCCCTCCTCTTCTGACACTATGGACTGGGTCAATGGAGTGTGGCCCTGGCGATGGATATGAATGTGGCTGGCGTAGACGAAGCTTAGTTGTTGGAGTTGTTGGAGCAGCCGCTGCTGCTGCAGTTGTCCTTACCACCGCCCTCACTGGCTGCTTCACCACCTCGCAATTTATCATCTGCTGCGATTTTGACATCTGGCCGTTACCCCTACATATTGTCCTTAACACTGACCATTGCTATGAAGGACATAAGCTTCCCGCTACTCCCTTGAACACAGTTAGCTGCCCCCCCCTTGTGGACATGTCTCCCCATTCCATCTCCCTGTGATGTCATCCCATTTGGTTGATGCCACACTCTCCGCTATGTTATACTGCAACAGAACTTTACTCCCTTTGGGAACTCCCCCTTTCCCGGGGATGCCTATTTTGCCTATCAAGACGCTTCCTTAATGATGGATCTTGGGATCCTGAGAGATGGCATGTGAAGAAGAAACTTCTTAGAGATTTCTTACAGGGGTTTTTTAATCAAATTTTCAGGGGGGCAGGGGGTTGATCCGGATGGCTCATACAGGCTTGAGGGGGGGGGAGTCTGCTAGGGCACAGGCAAGAGCTAACTAATGGGTGTGAGTCGGGAGTGCTGGGAAGGGTTGGGATTCCAGGGGCGACATTAAGCCATTCCATTGGGGGGTTTACCATCTCTACTGTTTGTGGGAGAGGCAGATATGGTGGGGGTCAAGGGCCAAATTATGTTCGGGGGACACGGGTTCGCCATTTGAGAGTGATCATGCATTCTGACCCTCATCACCCTTCTCGCACCCCTGGGTGCTCGGAATTACAGGACCCTGGTCTCCGGCTGGTGTCGCTTAATGCCAGGTCTGTGGTACATAAGGCTCCCCTCATTTACGACCCCATACAAGAGGATAGAGGGGACCTGGCGTGCATTACAAAGACCTGGTTGGGCCATGAGGGGGGTGTTCCCCTTAGTGAATTATGCCCACCAGGCTTCCGGGTGTTTCACCAGTCGAGAGTCCAGAGCAGGGGCAGGTGGGGGGGGGGGTAGCGGTGGTTATTAGGGAAAGTCTCGGACCTCAGGAGGTCACTGTGTCTCAGATAGGCGGATGTGAGTCCCTTTTTGTAAATGGGGCCTTGGAGTTCAGGTGGGCCCTTTTGTTATGTACCTATCTCCCTGCTATGTTTCATCAGACCTGCCGGAGCTGCTAAATCTGTTAGCCGGATTGGCGGTAGATTTCCCCAGGCTTATGATCCTGAGGGATTTCAATCTGCCTTCCATTGGCGAGACATCCGAGTCAGCTTGGGAGTTCATGGCTTCCATGATGGCTGTGGACCAGTGATGTGCAGTGAGGTTGATACCTGGTGAGGCTCAGCAGGGCAGCGGTCGGCCTCGGCGGGGGGGGGGGGGGAATTTGCATCGCAGGAGCAACCAAGCGCCCGGGTCTGCAGCAAAGGCGCTTGGTGGCTCCCGCGATGCAAAGTGCTCCGCTGCCCCCCTGCTGTCCCGGCCTGCGTCCACTGCTTCTCCAAGCTCCACCGCTGGAAGTCCCGGATCGCCTCTGGGGGAAGGCTGAGTGAAAAACGGAGCGAAGCTTCTCTGCGGCCTCCCGGTGCTGCCCAGAGGCTCTTGCAGGAGCACGTGTCAGCGGCTGGCGGCCTGGAGCGGCCTTGGCTGTGAGACAAGGGAGCACTTAAAGTAGCCGCTGCTGCTGCTGCCACCACCACCCCACCGGGCGAAGGAGGGGCGGTGGTGGTGGCGGCAGCGGCTGCTTTAAGTGCTCCCTTGTCTCACAGCCGGGGCCGCTCCAGGCCGCCGGCCGCTGACACGTGCTCCTGCAAGAGCCTCTGGGCAGCACCGGGAGGCCGCAGAGAAGCTTCGCTCCGCTTCTCACCCAGCCTTCCCCCAGAGGCGATCCGGGACTTCCAGCGGTGGAGCCTGGAGAAGCAGGCCGAGGCAGCGGGCGGCAGCATCGGGGATGGTGGGGCACTTTGCATCGCGGGAGCCGCCAAGCGCCCAGGTCTGCAGCAAAGAGGCAGCCTCCTCCTTCTCGCCCACTCCTCTCTCCTCTGAAGCACGCCCCGCCCAACGTAAGCGTGCTCAAGAAGACACGATTGGCTGCTTCCAAATCAGGAGGCGGGAGAATTAGTGCCTCTTTTCCATCTGAACTTCTTTGCCTTTTAACTCTTTATTAACTTTTAGAAGGCGAAAAATTCCTTATGGAAAAGAGGCCCCGAGTTCTCTCACCTCCTGCTTTGGTTAACACTAAGCAGACACCAAGCCACTGTGAACTGGAATCTGGTAGCAACTATCTTGGCTTTAATTATTTAAAAAAAAATATTTAAATTTCTTTTTCCTGAGGAGACTGGTGAGGCTCCGCCTCCCTTGCCTCTAGTGACTGCACGTCCCTGCTGTGGACCTAACTCAGTTAATTCAAGACCCCATCCATAACAGGGGACAAACGCTCGACCTGATTTTTGTCTCTGGACAGTGGATGAATGATCTAGATTTAAGGGATATTTCTATCAAACCCTTGTCATGGTCTGATCATTTCCTCATCAGGTTTGACTTCTATACTGCAGGGAGGTGGAACCGACTAGATGGTTCCGCCCCAGGCGCCTGATGGACCCTGAAAGGTTCCTGATGGAGCATAGGATTTTCCTAAATACCTTGCTCATAGTTCAACCGAAGCCCTAGTGGAAGCCTGGGATAGGGCGGACACTGAGGCCTTGGATCGCGTTGTGTCTTTGAGGCCTCTGAACCGGTGTCGATCCCAGGTAGCTCCCTGGTTTACCGAGGAGCTCTGGGAGATGAAACGCTGGAAAAGAAGCCTAGAGAGTGGTTGGAGGGCCAGCTGGTCCGAATCCGATTGAACACTAGTAAGAATTCATATTAAATCCTACTTAGTGGCCATAAAAGTGGCAAAGCGGCAACATTTTTCCACTCTTATCGCATCCGCAGATAACTGTCCAGCCGCCCTGTTTAGGGTGACCCGCTCCTTACTTAACCAAGGAACTGGAAATGATCCCTTGCAGGGTAGGGCTGAAGAATGTTCAGTATCTGCAGGATAAAATCGCTCAGATTCAGACAGGCTTGGTCTCCGACTGGGTAGATTTGGGCGAGTCAACAGGGATGAATCTTGTGGAGACTATCTGGGACCTGGGACCCCCGAGGGCATGGACAGGATTATGGGGAGACTCAGTGCTGCCACATGTGCTGGACCCATGTCCCTCTTGGTTAGTTTTGGCTTCCCGGGAGGTGACACACGGCTGGCTCCAGGCGATTACCAATGCTTCATTGAGAGAGGGGTTCTTTCCCACCACCTTGAAGGAGGCAGTGGTGAGGCCCCTCCTTAAGAAGCCTTCCCTGGACCCAGCTTATTTAGCCAACTATCACCCGGTCTCCAACCTTCGCTTTGTAGCGAAGGTTGTCGAGAGTGTGGTAGCACATCAGCTTCCCCATTATCTGGATCAAGCTGCCTACCTGGATCCATTTCAGTCGGGTTTCAGGCCTGGGTACAGCACGGAGACGGCATTGGTCGCATTGGTTGATGATCTCTGGTGGGCCCAGGATAGGGGTTGCTCCTCTGTCCTGGTCCTATTAGACCTCTCGGTGGCTTTCGATACCATCGACCATGGTATCCTACTGCGACGACTCGGGGGTGGTGGTGCGGTGGTTCTCCTCCTACCTGTCGGATCAGTTGCAGTTCGTGTTGACTGGAGGACAGGGATCGACCCTGAGGCGCATCACTCTCCTGTTCAACATATATATGAAACCGCTGGGTGAGATCATCTGTGGTTTTAGGGTATGGTATCATCAATATGCTGATGATACCCAACTTTTCATCTCTACCTCAAACCTCCCAAACGATGCCCTCGACTTGATGTCCCGATGCCTGGAGGCTGTGCGGATCTGGATGGGGAGGAACAGGCTCAAGCTCAATCCCTCCAAGACTGAGTGACTGTGGTTTCCGTCATCCCGATTTGTTCATCTTGTTCCATCTTTGATGATAAGAAGAGAAACTTTATCCACCTCAGAGAGGGCCCGCAATCTGGGCGTCCTCCTGGATATGCGGCTTAGTTTAGAAGAACACCTGATTGCCATGACCAGGGCGGCCTTTTACCAGGTTTGTCTGATACGTCAGTTGCACCCCTTTCTGGATCGGGATGCTCTGTGCACAGTCACTCATGCCCTTGTCCTTTCTCGCCTGGACTACTGCAAGCTCTCTACATGGGGCTACCCTTGAAGAGCATCCAGAGGCTTCAGCTGGTCCAGAATGCAGCCACGCAGGTTATCATGGGGGTACCTAGGTGCTCCCATGTTACACCCCTTTTAGGCAGCCTGTACTGGTTGCCAGTTGTCTTCCGGGTGCGATTCAAGGTACTAATTATGACCTTTAAAGCGCTCCGTGGCTTAGGCCCAGGGTACATGGCGAGACCACCTACTGCCACCAGTAGCCTCCCACCGTCCAGTGCGATCCCACAGAGTTGGCCTCCCAAGGGTGCCGTCGGCCAGACAGTGTCGGCTAGCGACCCCCAGGGGAAGAGCCTTCTCTGTGGGAGCGCCTTCCCTCTGTAACGAGCTGCCCCCAGAGCTTCGCATAATCCCCGACCTCCGGTCCTTCCGACGCGTCCTAAAAAGTTGGCTTTTCCAGCAAGTCGGCCTGGCCTGAATAGAATAAAATACAAGATTAATTTGGTTGTTAATTTTAATTTAATTTTTAAATTTTTATTGTAAATATCAATTGGAGTTTTTGGATACTTTATTTAATGTCCTTTTAATTTTTGTAATATTTTTCCTTTATGTTGTATGCCGCCCTGAGTCCTTGGGAGAAGGGCGGCATATAAATCCAATAAACCTCTAAACCTCTCTTTTTACAGCTTGTTCCCAAAACAACTGGAACACCACATGAACACCATCAACATTGACAAAATCATCTTTAGTCGGTTGCAAAAGGCAGCTTTATTTGGAACAGTTGCATCCTGCTCCAGTTGGATGTAACTGTTCCAAATAAATACCTTTAACACCATCAAAGAACAACATCTGCCTGTCCCAGGTTGCCCCAGGTTCTTGGGAAATACTAGATTGCTGGATAAAAATGTGAAATCCAGTCTAAGCATCTGACTGACGATACGACCAACCATGATATTACATTTACTGTACTTGCCACCCAACTCCCAGTGACTCAACAATAGTTATTGGGCTGATTGGAGTTTTTTTTGCCACTTCCTTTTTTACTTCTGAGTTTTCAAAAGCTTTCAAATCTAGGGATTACGATGAGTGTGCAATGCTTGAATAACAGCTTATGCTTAAGTTTACATGGCACTATAAAGAGAAGCAGTTAATTATAAAGTACAAACCTAAAGTTGTGGTCACTTGAAAAGCCATTATTGATATAATAACAAGGCTGCAGAGCAGATTAGATGCTCTAAGCATTCCTATATTCTCAAAGAAAAACCATTTAGATAATACAGATAGTCATTGACTTACAACCACAATTTTGAGCCCAAAATTTCTGTGGCTAAGCCAAGGCAGTTATTAAGTGAATTTTGCCTCATTTTATGACCTTTTTACCATAGTTGTTAAGTGAATCATTGCCGTTATTAAGTTAATTACACGGTTGTTAAGTGAATTTGGCTTCCCCATTGACTTTGCTTGACAGAAATTCCAGTGGTGGGATTCAAATAATTTAACAACCAGTTCCCCCAGGGTCAGGTTGGCTGTTGTGGGAGGTGTGGTCCATCCCAATCCTCCAGCTCTACTGCACATGCGGGATGAGCCTCCCGTGATGGCTAAACTGACCCTGGGTGAACTGGTTGTTAATTATAGCCCCTCCTATCAAAGTGGATCCTGGGTGCGGCACTGCAATGGAGAAACGGGAACTAGAGCAGCTGGCATGAGGGAAGGAGGAGGAGCAGGGAGAAGCAAGAGGGAAAGCGGCCTTCTCCTTCTGCCGCGCCAGCCACTCTATTGCCCATTTCTCCATTGCAGCACAGTGCCCAGTATCCACTTTGATTGGGGGAGGTGGTAATTTAATAACCGGTTTGTGCAAACTGGCTGAATACCACCACTGAGAAAATCACATGACCCTGGGACTGCAACCATCATAAATACAAGCCATTTGTTAAGCCTCCAAAGTTTGATCATGTGTCCACATGATGCTACAATGGTTGCAACTGTGAAAAATGGTCATAACTCATTTTTCCCCCAATGGCGTTATAACTTAGAATGGTCACTAAATCAATGGTTGTAAGTCAAGGACTTCCTATATAGGCTTGATCCCTTGCTAAAAAGAGTATAGTAGAATTACATAGCATTCAGGGAAGGGAATGTATTTTGTGCTTTTAGGATGCAAACTCACTTTTTAATTTTAAGTAGACATGCAACAGATTACGACTTTATTCCTGATCATTAGAAATTAAAGGTTATAGACCTCTTCTGTGGAGTTATTTTGGCTTATTTTGTAATGCATCTATTCCTTTACAGCACTGACATTTCAGACAACTGTGGTTTCTCTTTTAAGATTCTAAGCTCTCCTCTTAAAAAATGAATGAAAACCAGTGTTTAAAACAATTAACTTTTCTCTCCACTGTTGTTTTGCTAAAGGTAGATTAAAGTTGTGACTTAGAGCTGCTTTCTGCTCAAGAAAATAAAATACTTTTTGCCGTACAATATGGGGAGGGGGGGGTTATGATTAAGATTCTGCAAAATGACCTCATATACCAAGCGCCACCTACTGGTATATTAAATGGGTGCATTTGCATACCCCCCCCCCCCCCGGTACTGTATTTGGTCAAGTTGCAAAGTTATTTTCATAAAGCAAAACATTTTATGTTAGTTGGACTGAAGGATGCAACAAAGGACAGAGATCCAAAACTGAAGACCAAGGTAGCTAAGGCTGAAGAGGAAAATAAAGCAAAGGACTGCAAGTTACACTTCAGTGGTGAAACATTATAGCATGGAGTTGAATGTATGTGCCTCATAGAAGAGAGGACTCATACGCAAATTGTGTGAAGAGTCATCTGAGGACAGTTCATATGCTTGAAAGCCACAATGCTGAAGGGTTTTTATATGAACAAAAGTCACTCAAAAATACAAGGTATCAGGCATCAGCTGTGGGAGTCACAGGTGACTGCAAAAAATGTTAGATGACACTCCCCCACCGGGACCTACAAGTTACAGGTTTGAGACCCGGTTGCAGGGGTGAAATACTACTGGTTCAGACTGGTTCACCTGAATTGATAGTAAAAAATACTACTGGTTCGGCAAACTGGTGTTTCCAATGATCAGCTGGGTGACGATCAGCTGTGATGCGTGATTTATATTAGCTAGAATCATCGGATTTCCTGCTTTCTAGCTAATCTAAATCACATGGCACAGTGGATTCCCCACCCCACTCCCCGCTGTTCTACTTATCTTTTCAGACATGGAAGGCTTCAAAAAGTTCCTTTTTTTAGCACTGCACTGGTTAGGGTTAAAGTGTGTGCTCGGTAGCAGACTCAACAAACAGATAGCAGATGTCATAGGATTACACCGCTGCCTGTTGGAAAATGTTTATTAAAAGTGGAGCAATTGGTGGCAAACCATTAGGGTGTAGAGAATTATGGGATAATCAACAATCTGTTTCTTGATTGAAATAAATGAACCTTGCTGTGTTTAAGAGCATACTTCTGCCCTCTTTTATTAGATGGATGAAAAATACCATTGGCCAGAAGAAGCAGCAGTAAATTATAGCAATGATGACATGTGAAATGCATGTGATAAAACAAGAAAGTGTGGTCAAGGATGAATGGATGCTGAATGAATGTGGATTGTGGAATTTTTGGTGCTTTCTGAACTTGGTTATTTTCTTGCAGGTGTTTCATTACCCAACCAGGTAACATCGTTGGTGCTGATGATGTGCTGATGATGTTACCTAGTTGCATAATGAAACATCTGCAAGTTCAGAGAGCACCAAGAACTCCACAGTTCAACCTTGAGCTACCTATATATTCTCTTCTGTGGAATGTGGATTGGAAACAAAATGAATGGCCAGTATAAAAGAATGATATATTGTGGTAGGTTAGTCAAAGATAGAATGACCGTTGGCTTACCTGAATGGTCATTCTCTAGGCGCTGCAGGAGTGTCCAAGCATGGGTTAACCTCAGCTTGCTGCCCAAGGACTGAGTTTAAATCTTTAGTGTAACCACGCCTCCTGCTCCCTTTGGAGGTCAGTTTGAAAAACAAGGAGGTGAAGTCCAGAAGGATGTCGAAGAAGGTGAACTATGTCTTCAGGAGAGGTGATTCGGCTCCACCAGATTACCCCAGGGTGGGGTTGGACATTCCCGCAGTGCCTAGAGAATGACCATTCAGGTAAGCCAATGGTCATCAAGGAGTGTCCAAGCATGGGACATACTCAAGCTATATAGTCTCAGGGTGGGAAACAGAAACATTCTGTTGTTCCGGAGCTGCCAAGACCCGCTGCAGATCCCTCCTTCCAAAGGAGGCCTCCGCTGCAGCAAAGGAGTCCAATTTATAGTTACGAATAAATGGAGATGGCGAGGACCAAGTCACTGCCCTGGACATCTCCTCGATGGGTGCCTGGGTTGCCCATGCGGCCGAGGTCATGGCTCTCCTCGTGGAATGAGCAGTGATGCGAGGAGGAACTGGCCGGGCCTGATGTTCATAGGCCATCTTAATTAACATGTAAAACCCTCAAACTGTTCTGTATGTCATTAATCGGCACGCATTCCATCCATATCGGATCCCTGGCTCGGAGACTGAATTTTTCGGAATTTCCTACCGTTTGTATGTCACAGTGAGACTGAAAGAATTGAGCTCTTTATTAATTATTTAGTTACTGGCTATTCCAATCTTTTACTTGGCATTGGCTTCACTATACCTTAGTCTCATATAACTATATATTCAATATGTATCATGTATTACTTTTCTTCATTTCTTTTCAGCATTGAAATGTTTGCTGCTTAATACTCAGACTTCCTTGTTTTACCTACCTAGGAAAGAAAGAATAAAAACCTTTTTTTTTCCATCGGTAAGGTATTTGCATTTTTGAAAAGTTTTCTCACAGGAGCAGCATTTGGTAAATTGCAAATGCACAGGAGGATTAGCTGTAAATGGATGAGAATATTGCAAGCACTGCTGGAAGATGTCTGATAATTATGTGTAAAAATGGATCAACATTTCAGCATTGTTTGCTCTGAGTCAATTCCATGTCATTTCTTTGACATCACAAACAATGGAAGGAAATGTAAAAGAATGGAACCACCCACAAAGTAATGGCATGTCTGAATGTAAGATCTCAGAATAGGTGACACATATTTCAAATAAACATATTGGATTTCCTTTGCATTTTGTATTACAGATGCCTGAGAGCTAAGACTGGTTTTATATTTGGATTATGAAATCGTTGACGTTAATGGTGTTACACGATGATGATAGCAGAGCTGATATATTTCAGACTTGATCAGGAACAACCAACTGATATATTAGTCTACCTTAGTCCTTGATAACCATATCAGATGTTTATCATGTATGCTAGAAAGTTTGCCCAAAGTGTCACTCATATATGTATATAACAGTTATGGCTAACCTTTTTGCCATCACGTGCCAAAAGTGGGGGAGCACATGTGCAGGCATTCCCACACCCATAATTCTATGTGTGTGACCCCCCCCTGGCACATGCATGCGAGACCCCCACCCTCCCCCTGCTTTTGGTCCCCCCGCTTCTGGGAAACCTGTGGTGTGCGAAAAACAACTGAAAATGAAGGCCAAAGTCACCTGGCCAGCGTGCACATGTGTGCTAGAGCTGACAGGGCAATGCCTCGCGTGCCCTAACAAATGGCTCCATATGCCATCTTTTTATATTTCATGTCAACTAAATGTTAATAATGCTCACAGATACCTCTGCCACTATATTATTCTTTACATTAATCTTTAAGAGAGGTGGCAACAGCTATGACCGTGTGCACAAGTGTTTGCATCTTTTTTGTCACAATGCTTCCTCAGAATTATGGCAATAGTGATTGATTTTACTCTAAATTTATTTCCTATTGCCACCATATTGTTGAATGTGATAATCTTGTGATTTCATACATCCTCATGCTGGATTTGCGACTTTTAAGTGATTGCTGATAATAACAAAATGGAAACATGGTGATATAACAAGAGGTATTGAACAGATGCATAAGGTAACATAAAGAAATAACAATTGGAGAAGGTGTTCAAGGATAGTAGAAGAGATGCAAGGAAAACCCTATTTCAGATGCATGTACTATTTGTTTTTAAACATGCTTTATTTGGCTTTTTCCCCACATGTATTTCTGAGGACTGTCACTTTCTGTGGCCTTTGAACTGCCAATCCACCAAGTGGATGTCTTATGAAAGCATAAATGAAATTCACACACACACACAAACACACACACACACACATATACACACACACACACACACACACACCATCTATATGAGAAGAACGTAAATAGAATAATCATATACTTTGGATTATTACTGTTTTATTAACTTTTGAATATGAATTTTTGGATTTGAAACTCTAATGTAAAATGCTAGTTAAAATCCAAAGAGTTAACCACTTTTTTTTAGTTTAAAGATTTGCTTATGGGTCTTAGAAACAGTGATTCTTATTTTTAGATAGGCCAACAATTTATGATTATACCATAAGACAAGTTCCTTTTCAATCAATTTTTTTTAAAGTTTAAGGACTCCAATGTTTAAATAATAGACTTAAGAATTCCACAGAGCATGTTCAAATGTTTAGGTACATACAGAATTTCTAAAGTAAATATTCCTGATGTTTGCTTTTAACTGGTGGAGTAAAAGTATTAGGTTCATAGGTTGTCTGAGGTCAAATATTGATTTTCATTCCAGTAAGACAGAATGTCTTATTCTATCTAATACATTGGCTACAATCTATACATTTAACTGCCTTCCCAAGATGTTGTTCTCCAAATGTATTGGGATGGTAATTCACAGAATTCACTAACATGGTCAACTGAGACTAGGTGCCCAAAACAGGCTGGAGAAAAACATATCATATCATGATGACAATAGCTTCTTCCACATAAAATTTTTCCACTGGTGTTCCATTTCTACACCAGTGATTTTATTAGTTGTTTAATATGTAGACCATGGCAACAAGGGGTGATTCAAAATTTAACCACTTTGAATTCTGCACAGGGAGACTGGTTCTCTGGAGTCTTATTACTATGTGCTTTGAATTCAATAAGTGTAAAGAATATATTCTTCTATCTTGAGTGACTCAACTTCCATAAGTATCTGAGTTGACATGTCATCTAAATGCAGATACAACACCAAAATTAGAGTTGCTCAATATTGAACAAGGATAACAATATTGAGCAAGGAGAACTGTCCCAAAACTAATTTTATTTTGTCCAAACAGTCTTATCAAATGTGTGTGTGTGTGTTAAACATATACATATATACATACACATCCATACATATATACATACACATACATACATATATACATACATACATATTTGAAATCTATTCCCTTTCCTTGATTTTGAAGAATCCACCAGTATGTTATAAAGGACTGTTTAATTTTTCGGATTCTATTTCTTTCTGTCATTATAATTTTTTGCATCTAGTCTGTCCCTCAGAGTCCTTAGCTGTAACAACACTATCATGGTCTGCCACACTTGCAGTAAATATTGTAAGCAAGCTTGACTTTGCTTCTGGGCAGCTGTTGCTTCTCATCCGTCATCTCTGCATACCTGGCTGAGTTATGTTCAGCTTTTAAGCAGTTAAGTACCATTTGTTTACCTAAGTGGAACACTTCAGGAGAAGAGGAAGGCTGTTGGTTATATGCATCCTGAGAAGAGAGCTATGGGTTACTGCTGGATCTGCAGAAAATGCAATGGCACACATATTTTGGTCTTTGTCTTTTGTTATTTCATTCATTTTGAAATGAACCTGTTTCATACAACACATTTCATACATCACATTTCCCCCAAACAGAAGGAAGACCAAGAAGCACAAGTTTAATGATTCGGATCCCTTTGTGGGCAGAGAATTGAGTACAGTATTTTTTGAGTTATCTTTTTATTTACATATGTACAAGCAGCAAGAAGAGGCCATGCCTAGGGAGATGAAAAAGAGCTTGCTACTCTTCAAAACAAACAGAAGATCCTAGGAAAGTCCCTTCCATCCACCCCAACTATTTGTTGCCTGCCATCTGCAAAGAATCCACTTTGGTTATTCTTGTGGTGCTGTTAAAAGCAGCCTCACCGATCACCAAAATGGAGCCCAACTTCCTTCCCGAAGCACTTCCATTGTCAGGTCAGCTGAAGGTTTACAAAATAATACACACTCAGACTTTCCGAGAACTTCCTGAGGCAAGGTTGTTAAAAAATGGGAGGAGGAAAGTAAAATGTGACTGAAGTTCGTTCCAACAGCTCTTTCTGTCTAGCCATAAGCCTGGTACCTAAGTCATCAGGGGTTGAGGTCAGCCACAGATGTTAATTCAGGAAGCATACTTCTGGCCAACAAAGCCATTGGGCATGTGTTTTCATCTTTCCCATTTCCTAATTCTGCAAGAGAGGTTTAAGATGATCCATTGGAATCTTTGCTTCTGTCAGCCTCAAAATCTTTAAAACGGGGAGAAAAAGAACAAGGCTTAAATACTTTCTTGTCTCAAAGAGCTGCAGGCCTTAGGAAACAAGCAAGCATGCATCTCCTTTTCCCAACATGTTACCACTAACTAATTTTAATGGCATGAACAGTACTGTCATGCTTAAGATTTGTCATTTTGTTTTAAACATTGTAAATTGCCTTAAGTGTTACAAAAGGAGAAAGTCAACATTTAATAAAAGTGAAAAAATGAGTAATTTCTAAGTTGTGAAGTAAGCACCATAATTCCTAAGTCATGCCGTTGTGATGCCTCATTCTGGTATTAACAGCTGTCCAAAGTCCTTTCAAGTGGGTGGCTTTATTAAATTTAATAAACAAGCAGTAGCCGCCAAAAAAGCTGCTTCTGCATGATGGTGTGTGGTAGGACACTGATCTACCATGAATGGTGTGCTGCTATGTTCTCAAGACCTTTCCTCCTTGGGCAGCCATATTTATTTATTTATTTGTCAACATGTACAAGGTAAAAGGTATTAGTATAGACATGGACATTTTTGCATGAGATTGGTACAAACAAATGGATATAAATAAGTATAACATGGCCATGAACACATAAAATGCGTACATATCAATGGGGACAGTAGGACAGGGACGGTAGGCATGTTGGTGTGCTTATGCATGCCCCCTTAGGGACCTCTTAGGAAATGTGTGAGGTCCACGGTGGACAATTTAAGGTTAAAGATATGGGAGTTTGAGGAACTAACAACTTTCTTCTGGCTGGCTGTGCCACAGCTCCAAAGGCAAGATTTCTAATTTGCTGTTTGTAACATCGGAGTTTTGCAGTCGAATTGTTAACCTGGTGGAATGCATTTCTTGATCTCATTGCTCACCTCCAAGTCACAGTAAGAGAGGAATGGGCAGCTTCTGAAATCGCCTTTGTTTTATTAGCTTTCAGGTTTATCAATGAGAGCCCAAGTCTATAAAAGTGATACAGATGGCATGGGGCATACATATTTGTCATAAGAAGTCTACCAAATGGGGCTTCAGGTTCATGGCAACTTCCTTTCACATAAATCCTTACCAATGTAATGTAAAGAGCCTGGGTGAATATGAACAAAATGTTCAACCAGGCATATGGGATCAGGGACACTCATGACTCTTCTCAACAAATAGCCACTCTATTTTTGCTTCAAAATTTCATTTTCACACTTAGGGAGAGTAAACCTGAGTTGTTAGGACTCTATCACATGAAATTAAAACCGTTCTAAATGTACTGAAAAATAGACGTCGATTTATTGATCAATACTGATAGCCAGTTATTTGCATTCACTTCAACCTTTTATTTTCTTTCATCTTCCCATTTTTATTTTTGTTTACAAATGCATACCTTTCATTGTTCAATTATGCTCACCTATGGTTAAGTTCACTTGCAAGATTGCAAGATTTTAAAAACAGTGTCAAAAAATCAATAAAAGATGAATAATTATGATAATTTTCTGGATCATAGCAGGAATGAAAATTACATGGGAATCACAGGAAATTCCCTCCTTTGAAGCTGGAATGTATATCAGGAAATAATTCCCTATTGGTGTTACATTTGTAAGACACAGCAGCTCTTATACGCTGTCTATACATGTCTATCAGTGATTCCTACACCTTTCCTTAGCTTATGTTGTATTTGCACCATAGTTGGATTAAAGAGGAATGATGGAGGAATAAATGTTGTTGTTTTCCGTGGGGAAATCAGTGGTTTTCAGCCATGCTGAACATGGTCAGTGATTCATGTTGCTGCAAAGGTTCTCAAAATCTCTTGTTGATAAGTGGGATGGAGGTAGGAGCAGTTTTGCTCCCAAGCCAAACCAAGGTGTAGATTTACTTTAAAGAACTGCTGGAGATGATGTGTACTTTCTTTTTTTAAGTAAAGCTGTGCTTTGATTTTGTCTCTTGGAAACACACAAAGCTACCTGTAATCGGGAGGAAAATGTGACAGGAAGGATTGCACTAAGGGAAAGATACTTGAAATTAGTGTTGCAATTGAAAATAAGCAAGTGAGTCTTTTACCTGACCACCTTTGTTGACATAAGAGTTGACAAGACCCCTTCTGACATTCTGAAGAACAATCAAAGGTGTTTGCTTCTGGCCTTTTGCATGCTCTTACTGTATATAACTCTGTATAGAGTTATTCTGTGGCAGTATGTGCAGCAAATAAATAAATAAATATGCAAATGCAAATAGGCCTCTTTTATTGTTATAGAAACATTTACACATTTTATTTGTGATCTGGGGATCTCCTCTCCAGAAAAAAAATGTGGTAGATGATCCCTGCTAAATAGTATGTGTGTGTACTTGTGTCTATTCTATCTGTCTCTGTATGTATGATTGTTTGCTACGGCTGCTGTATTTTATGTCTTGCGTTTTATTAATACTATGCTAAAAAAACACACAGAACTTTTAAAAACTGATATAAGGTACAGTGATATCTCAGTACTCGTTGTTAAGGTGCGATGAGTACTAAAATTTTCCCATAAGGAATAATGTAGTGAGTCACAATGCACCTGACACAATGCAACTTGTGTGTTGAGTACCAAACAAATGATGAGTAGCGGGACAAAAGTTTCGGATCAAAATGCATTGAGAAATTCAATGATTTTCAAAGTAATTGAGTACCAAGGTACCACTATATTTGAAGCAGCTAGCTCAGCCCAGGGAAGGCCTGTTATATAAACAAATGTTCACTATTTACTTTTAGTATTTTCCTCCAATGCTGGAAGGCTGGTAAAAGAGTAAAAGGCATTTTCAAACAAAATAAATTTCTTGAAGCCCTCTGCTGTACCGTATGTTAGAACTGAAGTTAAATCACATTAAATTTTCTTTATTTATTTAATGGTTTACTGCCTTTTTCTCTTTTATACAAGCATGGAGTCAGTCATAAACCACATAGTCCGCATGATTATTTCACAATATTGTTATATAGTCAATCATCTCTGGATCAATGTGACATCACAAATCCAATTAAGTAAAGACAATATTTGACTTTAGGCTAATGCCATGAACATATTCCTCAAATACACACACACACACACACACACAAACACACACACATCAAGTGAAACTGAGATCTTTAAAAAGCTTAACAGTGCCTTTTCAAGAAAATCTACTCAAAGGAACTCAGTAAAAAAAACAAATTTAAAAATCTGCTGCCTTCAGGGTTTACAATCCAATACACTCCCAATTTATTTATTTGTTTATATCTATTGTATACATTGCTTCCCCCCCCTGAAATATGAAAAAGGCCAAATGAGGGTGGTGGTAAAACAAAAACAAACAAACAAACAGTGTAATGTTACAGTTCTTAAGTAACCCCAAACTGAGATGAATATTGTTCATCATGTAGTCTGCAGTAGTAGCATGAGGAAAGGCTTCTTGGATTTAGGCAAACAACTGTCAGAAGTGCTGAAGGAATATCTGAATTTCTTTCACCAGTTGGAAATTTAATGGAATGGCATTGAAAAGGCTTGATTCAGCCTCAGTGCTGTGTCTTCTGATGGGGTTCATCCAGTGAGCTCAACCATCTCCTCTCAGCTCCAACACGAAAAACCCTGATTATCCCAAAGGGCCTACACAAGTGCTTAACTACAAATCAGAGCATTTTGAAGGGGGGGGGGACCATTCAGATTCTTAGGCACTTAAGGACTCTAATGAACTTGCCACGCCTGTTGCAACGCACAACGAGAAAAACCACATTCATTCTTTCATCCATCCATGTTTAAAACTCCTTTCCAGCAGACGAAAAGCGAATCTTGTATTGTATAGAAATTCGGCAGTGAAATCCACTCCATTGTTTCCCTCCAAGTCAGAAAAGTTCACCTATTGTTGATCAGATAAAAGGTGTACCTGGATTGGAGAAAATGCACTGACAAGGGCAGCCCGATCCAGAAAAGAGGCAGGACAACACTCTAATTTATCTACAAACAAAGAGGAAAACTCATGGAGCATCAGAGGTCTATAGCAAAAACAATCTGATCCCCCCCCCCCCTTGGGTAGCCCTGGTGTTCTTTTCCCGTGATGTCGTGACAAAATGCTGCAGTGAATAATCCTCCTAAAATGCCTGTGGCAGATGCATAATGCCTATGGCTTTGAATGGGCTGGGTTGGTTTCAAGGCCTTTGCTTAATCCGTTATGTACTGCACAGTCTCCAGTCCCTACTTGTTGCCAGGAACTTGAGAGCAAGGTGTGGCTGTACTAGCCATCCATAGCTCCTCTCGGCTTTGGCACATGGTGAAATCTGATCAAGGTCACTCCACAACACATAAGGATACCTTAAGTATAAAAACTGAATTCCCTGTCAAGTGAACATCAGCTGGGAGATGCTCTTGTCTTCATTCTTGCCTGAGGCCTCATGGCTTACTGTATGTATATGGTGTGGTTCTGAGTTTATGAGTTTCAGGATTGTCTGGCTATAGTTTTTGTTTTTCAACTCTGCGTATACATTTCAGCTTTCCCTATCTTATAAGAGATCCTTATAAAGGTTTATTCCTACCTTTGCCTTCACCTGTAAAACTCCTTTTTTTTGCTCTCCCCCCCCCTTTAAATTTTCCTTCTAAGTTGCTGGTGGATTCTGCTTTTTCCTTTTCAGGTCTTTAGGCCAGCCATTCAGTGTTTTGGGATCAGGCCAACCAACTTCAGGGTTAGGACAATTATTATTATTTTTGGAAGATGTGCTTTCAGTTTTGACTCCTAGTGGCTGCCTGGACAAGTCCCTGCAGTTTTCTTGGCAAGGTTTTCAGGTTTGCCATTGCCTGCTTCCTAGGGCTGAGAGAGAGTTAGCTTTGTGCATAAGGTGTGTGGAAAGTTATCACCCAGCCCTCTCCCAGAAAAATGAAATATCCTAGGAAATATTGAAATGGCAGAATATTATATTTCCCTGGATGTGAAAAGGAAGAAACATGTTTTAAAGAGAGAATAGTTCCCTCCAGCTTCCTGCCTCCACCCACTTTGTCAATGGGCCATTAGGAAGGCCAAGCCAGTTCCTTTTACATAATAAAGAGTTCTCCCCTTCAGCTCCAGGGGGATGGGATTAAGGCATGATAATATTGGCCCTTTACCCAACTCACCACATGGCATCTGAGAACTCAGCCACCCTGGATTCAAAATGCAGCCTAGAGTTGCTCCTGCATGGCCCCATTGGAGTCTGACAACCAATCAGAATACAAGCTCAAGATCAAAGGCCAGAGAGGGCATAAAACCAGGGGCTCAGCATCTCAGCCTCCCTTCTCTTTTTCTCCACCAGCATTGAAGCATGTGATCACCTTTTCTGTTTAGGACTCAAGCGATGTGGTCCTGTCCACCATTAAAACCATCTTCCAGGCAGCCTCCATGTCTCCAGTGTCTTTTTCTCCACTTGGAGCCAAACCCAGAAGGACATTTCTTTTAATAGGTGGAACTAGAATTTACCATTTCCCGGTTTCTAGCCTTATGCCTTAACCGCTACACCAAATGGGCTGTCTGGGACAATATGGAGAAGGGCAAAGAGTGACATTTAGAATCAGTGCATCAGTATAATTCAGCTAGGCCTGGCAGATCATTGCCATACTAGTACAGAAGCTCATAATACAGGACAGTGCATTGGGGTTTTAAAATATTTGTGTACCGGAAGGTCACAATTTGTGCAAATATGAATAGTTCAATACTCAATTTAGTACAAATTATAAATTGATACCAGGTCATGTTTAATGTGAGCCAAAACTCAGTCAATGGGAGGCCAGCACGTGTGCATTTGAGGCTAGTGAGTGTGCAGTTGTTGCAGTTTTAAACACCAGTAGTTGTGTGTTCAGAATGGAGAGAAAAGGGATTCCATTGGACAAAAGTTCAAAAAAGAAGAGGTCATTTTAAGAACTACCACAGGATATAGAAATAGCCATATGCTTTGGATATAGTTTTATCCTTAAGCCTGTCCTTTTTCCTTACTTAAGTATGCGATCTATTTATCTCCATGAAAGGAATGATATTTAGAATGTTTTTGTTTATTTTGCTCTCTATTATGCCTTGTTAAAAATAAAATTAATTTTAAAGTATATTTTATCTTTTAAAAGTTTGCAGTTATATTTCATTAATAAAAATACAAAATATATTTAAAAGTTTCATTTTGTAAAGCTGGAACCGATTACCATATTTTCCACTATCACTTTGGATAGTACAAATTTGAATAATGTGGTCATTTTGTGGACTGCATTAACTGCACTGATCAAGACCTATCTGTAGTAATCCATTAAATTACTTTAAATTGAAACATTAAGCTAAAACATTTTTATAAGTGCAAAAACTTTGCAAAATATTCTTAGTGTAATTTCTCAAAAAAGAAATAAGGTAGCATATTTGTTAAGTGCTTGTTTGAGAATGATTTCATTGTAAAAAAGATTGATTCTCACCACTTGCATAATTTAATGCTTAAATAGTTTTTAAGTTCACAAGGTGTCTCCTTAGTCATTCTTTATACTACCTGGAAAGTGCCTGTCTTTGGCTGAATTTCTATTCCTAATGAAGGGCAGAATGGGTGGAGAAGTCAACCTATTTAAAATGTGATAGTGAGTTGAGAACTGTGGATGAAAAATATTGATGGCTCTTAAATGCATTGATAAATTCTCCAGAGGTTTAATTTCGAATTAAAAGCTGGGACACTGTCCCAATACATTTTTAACAACCATAAATTGGATCTGGCAAACTATCAACAATCAACAAAATGTCTGAAGTGAAACACCAACCTCTAAATAAATAATATTAGCATAATCAATGCCTCTCTTATTTATCTGCAAATTACGCTGAGCACATAAATAATTAATAAATATTAGCCAGACTTTGGCTCTCGACAATTCAGAAGGCTCTTTTCAAAGAAGTTTTAAAGTGATGGCTATTTAATTTTGTTCATATTATTTGTAGTATCCTTTATGGGAGAGTTATCTCTTGGAGGTTGCGGAGGAGCAGCAGCAAAGACAATTCTCTTCTCAAGGACAAGACTGGCCAAAATAAGGAATGGAGAAAGGAAAAGCAACTCAAAAATCCTTTCCAAATTTATCTGCCTTCTCAGTATCCTTAGTGAAGACTTCACTTTGCATGTAGAATTACATTTTCCTCCTAATTAGTGGAAATGCAAAGTACAGGTAGGCCTCGACCAACAACAGTTTGTTTAGTAATCATTTGAAGTTACAATGGCACTGAAAAAAGTGACTTTTTCACATGACGATTGCAAAGAAAGAAAGAATGCGCAAAACAATTTACACTGAACTGCACACTACAAAACAACATGCCAGCAACGGCAGCATGGACCAAGGAACTGGTTCGGGGGCATGGCCAGCCTGGGTTGCTGTCAGTTCTGTGATCTAGGCCAAAAAACCACCACCGGTTTGGCCGAACTGGGCCGAACCAGGAACAACCCACCTCTGACCACAGGTGCCCCCAACACAAATGATGTTAAGCTGGCCATGCCCACACTTGCCATGCCCACCTCAGCCCCCCTATGTCAAACACAACCCTAATGCAGCCCTCAAAGAAATCAAGTTTGATACCCCTGCATTAGAGCATGTCTTATAGGTATCTAAACAACCTAACCTTAATGCTGCAGCAAACAACTTACCACTTTATGTGGCAACCTACTCCAATAGTTGACTGTATATCCATATGCTTCTCACAATGCACAGTGTCTGTAATGCTGAATGAGAGCTTACTAGGGATAAAGCAACGTGAGAGCTGTCTTCCATAAACCCAAATCAATAAATAAATCCAAAGAATGAATAAGACCAAATTGAGGAGAACTTGCAATTTATTATTCAGCTGGATTCTTAGAAGTTTATTTCCTTGCTTGCAAATATCTACAAGTAGCACCCTTTTCTCTGTGAATTAGACCAGGTACTAATGATCATTTAATACAGTTGAATGTATTGAATTTGGAGACCATTTTCACACAGATATTGTTCCTAATTTCCCACTAAACATCATATGATCCGACTGTAATTTTTCTAAGTTTTTCATCTTAGTTTTATTTTTTGCAACATTTTTTGTATATTAAAATATAGATAATTTCTCTGATTGAATTTTTCAATTATGTAATGAAACAAGAGAACAATCAGCTAAAACATACCAGAGCTTTAGGTCTGGTCCCTTTTCTGGTTTCTCCCACCAAAGGAATATACTAAATTGGTTCATAGCTTGATTTTTGCTACCATTCTGATCAACTGTCTCATTGCTACAACAAAATACCTTCTGCTAATATTATTTTTAAAAATATTTTTATTAAATGTTACAATTAAAAAGATAAAGCTAATAGAAATGTAAAAAGAGTAAGAAGAAAAAATAGAAAGTGCACAAAAGGAAAAGGAATAGAAAAAAATAAAAAGGAAAGAAAAATAAATATAATAAAGAAAAAGATATACAGTATTTGAAGAAATAACTTCTGCTTTCTCCAAACTGCTTGACTAAACTGTATGTTCACACATTACAACTGTGAGGTTCCTTGGAATTCCTCAACTTTCAGTTCTTGGTAAGTCAAATGCAAACCTCAGTTCCTGCAGTCTACTTGCAAAGAGCAAATGTCCAGACTATGTGTGGGTGATCCCATGATCTCTCCTTCCTCCAGATTCATCCATTGACCACCGATCTCCACTGTAATGCCATTCCTACTCCTTCAGGAATGTCCAGCTCACTATGTCCTTATCTGAAATCCAGTTATCTCAAACTATATGTAGGTGTGTAGCTATTACTAAATTTCTCAAGTTCAGAAAGCATCAAGGAACCCATAGTTCAACCCTGAACTACAAATATTCTATTCCATTGAAACTCCTCCAGCTTCATATTTTCAGTGCCTTCAAGTCATAATCATCTTCTGGGCATCTACACTGGACAGATAAATCCCATGACATGTCATAGCCTTCCCTGCATAGAAATTTCTATGCTGATTCACTGCTCTTGAATCATGCTGGAACCACAATTTCTTCAGCAGTCCAAAACTGCCCAATCCCATCTTCGCTTGCTACCTATTTTCTTCTGCAACACTATTGCCTTCCTACCAGCTCCTTAACCCATTTCATCTTCCCCCAGCCCATAGAAGACTCAGTGAATGTATCGTCTCATGGGGTAATCTCCCACCTCTTTCCAAGTCTCAGGTTACAATCACAAATACAGTTTGTATATCTGAGAAATCACATGACAGGATGGCAGATAATGTTTCTATCCCTCTTCTGTCAAAGTGCTTGGTGAGTAGAAAAAGTTCATGGTAAAGGCTTCCTTGAGCTGCGTTTGACACCTAGTGAGATTGTGGACAAAGATCATTTAGCTTTCTTAGTGACCATTTAGCTTTCTTAGTAAGCTTCTTAGTCTAGTTTCAAGCCCTGAGTTTCCTACGGATTCATAAGAACTAACCAGTCCAATACTGCTTACAGTACCCTTTTCTCAAGATCAGCCAAGGTCAACTATATGCTGCCACCTGCTGTATTTTAAAAGCATTTAAGGCCATTCCAAATATTTGGGGCCCTTTCAAATATGCAAAACCGCCTGGGCGATCAAGTTGCAGTGTGCTTGAGACCTTCCTGATAGACTCATTAGAAAATGAAATGTCCTCTTTGGGAAGCTCTCTTCTTTAAGATTTCTTTCTGCAGGTTAACATATATTTGTCATGTGAATCAAAGGAAAGTGTATTACTGGAGTTGATAGACACTAAAAGTTCTCACCATATCAATTCAATGTTCCATCTATCAGGCTGGGGGGTCAAATTCTATACCCCTCAGATAGGGTTCGTAACTTAGGAGTCCTCCTGGATCCACAGCTGACTCTCGACCATCATCTGTCGGCTGTGACCAGGGGGGCATTTGCCCAGGTTCGCCTGGTCCGCCAGTTACGACCCTACCTGAATCGGGAGGCTCTCACAACAGTCACTCGAGCCCTTGTGATCTCTAGGCTGGAATACTGCAATGTGCTCTACATGGGGCTGCCCCTGAAGTGCATCCGGTGACTGCAGTTAGTTCAGAATGCGGCCGTGCGAGTGATAGTGGGCGCACCTGGGTTCGCCCACATAATACCCATCCTCCGCGAGCAGCACTGGCTACCTGTTGATCTCCGGGTGCACTTCAGGGTGCTGTTGACCATCTTTAAAGCCCTTCATGGTAGTGGATCTGAGTACTTGAGAGACCGCCTTCTGCCGATTACCTCCCTCCAACCGATAAGATCGCACAGACTGGGCCTCCTCCGAATCCCATCCGCCAGTCAATGTCGACTGGTGACTACACGGAGGAGAGCCTTTTCTGTTGCAGCTCCGACCCTGTGGAACGACCTCCCCGTCGAGATACGCACCCTCACCACCGTCCAGGCCTTCCGCGCAGCCCTCAAGACCTGGCTATCCCAACAGGCCTGGGGATAAGCCTCTAATTTGCCCCATCCGAGTGTTGAATGTTGAATGCAAGTTGTGTTTTTATTATTTTATTTTGCTCACATATTGTTTATTTTGAATTGCACCCCCTCCCTAATGATTGTAAGCCGCCCTGAGTCCCCTCAGGGAAAAGGGCGGCCTATAAATCCTAATAAAATACTAAATACTAAAAAATTCTTCTATCACAGTTTCCAACAGGGGTGAAATGTATTTACCTTTGCTACCAGTTTTCAAATATGAGTGCACCTGCCACCTCTGCGCTTGCGCAGAACTTCCGTGCATGCGCAGAACATCAAAAATTGAGGTGATGATGTCCAGACAGGTGGGCGGAGCCTACTACCAAGCGTGCCTGAAAGGAAAATAGAAATCCGCTGTACCACACAATTTAGATTAGCTAGAAAACAGGAAATCCTGCTTTCTAGCTAATATAAATTGAGCGTCACAGCTACTCATTGAAAAATACCATTTCACCTGAACCGGTACCATTTATTTACTACCGGTTCGGGTGAATCGGTCCGAACCGGTAGCATTTCATCCCTGGTTTCAAAGCTATTGTACTTCCCATCATTGGAAAAAGCCATTCGCGGTATATTTTACAATTACTACTTTTTTTGGAGAAAATGTTACTGGGCTTAGGAAGGTTCAATGGTCATGTGTCAAATGAGTAAAGAAGTATTTAGAAGAAAATGGTCACCAATTCAAACATTTAATGACTTTTGATATACCCTTTATACAGGTCTTTGACTTACAACAGTTTGTTTAGTGATGGTTTGAAGTTACAATGGCACTGAAAAAAGAACTTATGAACATTTTTCACATTTACTATTGTTGCAACATCCCCAAATTCAGATGCTTGGCCATTGGCTCACATTTATGATGGTTGCAGTGTCCTGGGGTCATGTGATCCGCTTTGCGAACTTCTGACAAGCCAATGGGGAAGCCATTGTTCATTTAACAACCATGTTACTAACATAACTACTGCTGTGATTCACTTAACAACTGTGACAAGAAAGGTTGCAAAATAGGGCAAAATTCACTTAACAACTGCCTTGCTTAGCAACAAACATTTTGCCCTCAGTTGTGGTCATAAGTCAAGGACTACTTGTATTTCATTGGCTCTGGCAGTGTTTTCTTTATTTTCATGGCTTACTGTGGGTAGTTCCAAACAAATGAATTCTAGATGAACTGAGAAGCTTTAGTGCAACAAGAATTTTGAGAAGAATTCACCACCCTTGTGAATAGGCTTGTCCCGTGGATCTAGTGATTATTTCTTTAATGATTAGAACTGAATGATAATTGCTCTCTTCCTCAACGTGGAAAGTTAGGTGAGTATTTCTCAACCATGGCAAGATCTGTAAGACCTGTGGACTTCATCTCCCAGAATTCCCAGCTTGCAGTCCACACATCTTAAAAGTTGCCAAGATTGAGAAACACTGAATTAGGTAACCTCATTGGTATGCATATTTTATAACTGTTTCATTGATGAAAACTATTCCGTCTAGTAAAATTGTCCTTCATACGGGTAGTCCTCGACTTACAACCACAAATTTCCGTGGCTCAGCAAGACAGTTCTAAGTGGATTTTTGCCCCATTTTACCACTTTTCTTGCCACAGTGGTTAAGCAAATCACTGAACTTGTTAAGCTAATAACACCGTGGTTAAGTGAATTTGCTTTCCCCATTGATTTTGCTTGGCAGAAGGGCACAAAGGTGATTGCATGATCACACGACACCTTCATAAGAACATGCCAATTGTCAAGCACCCAAATTTTGATCGTGTGACCATGGGGATGCTGCAACAGTTGTAAGTGCGGAAACTTACATGAGTCACTGTTTTCGGTGCCATCATAACTCTGAACAGTCACTAAAAGGAGGGTTGTAAGTCAAGAACAGCTGTGCACCATAAGCTCTGCATTCACTGCTCCATTCTAGTATATGGCTTGAACCAAGAGCTCATCAAGGCTTGGAGAGTTTTGAAGTTTCATTTTGTTTGAAATTTTGAGCTTGGATGCTCCTGACATTCTGAATTTCCTTCTAATTGCCAGTACCTATAGGCCTCCATGGTGAAATATTCTGAAGAGCCACAAGCCCATGTTTTAGAAAAGGTCTGTCCTGTTCAAGATAGCTTTACAAAATAATGGAGGAATTGAATGTCATTGTTTAAACACACACACACACACACTCTCTATCTTTCTTTCTCTGCTTCTCAAATATCCCCAAATCCTGGCCTCATCACAATACTGTATATTTACATTTTATATATCTTCTTGGACATAGAAGGCTGCCAAA